>NC_089580.1:166961314-167261314 GCF_019320115.1 Miscanthus floridulus
GAGGATGAGGCGGAGCTCTTGTAGCCCCTGTTCTGGGAGTTCGTCGTCAAGATGTTCAGGGAGGCCGTGCTGGGCTGCTCGCCGGAGCTCGCGACTGGTGTACGCGCTGGTGGAGACGGGGCCGGGGGGCAAGAAGTGGGGGATCGAGGAACAAGAAAATGCGCTAGTGGCTCAGGTTCAATACGCGCCAGCTCGCAGGCAACATGAACGAGAAGATCAGCTCCTTGCTTCCTTCCTTTGTTTTTGATGAATCTGCAGTCAATTGCTTTTGTCATGCCGTAGTTGGTGTGAGTCTGTGATCTTTACTGATTACTTCTTGATAAGTTAAGGTAAAAATCAGGAAAACCAATGTTTGGATCATATGTCAAGCATTAGCAAAATTGTTTTCTTCTTGGCTATTGCAATATCATATTAAACCAAGATCACTGCAGATGATATATCATTGTTTTTTTCTTGGCTATTGCAATATTCTTCTGTCACATTAAACCTAGCTGTGATGATTTAAAAAATATTGTAATTATGTTGCTCTTATTTATCCTTGATACATTTTCTATCAAATAGCCACACAATGTTATACAAATATTTATTTATAGTTGATCTTAGCTACATGCAGAGCATTAAATAGCTTAGAGATATAACTCTGTCTGTGGGTTGTATGATCGGTCTTTATACTTGCCTGTATGATAGATTCGAGGCACTTAGAGACAGATCCCTGTCTGTGAGTTGTACATAGGCTATAGCCATAGATAATACCCCATTGGAGTAAGCATCAACTAGACAAGTATAACCATTTTTAGTTTGTCCACGTTCGGACATAAGGTTGAAGCATCTACCGATCGGAATCATCCAAATCCAACCCAATTATAGACAATTATACTGCTAAAGAATAAGCAACTACAGCTGGATAAGGCCGGTCGAGAGTACATCTAATAATATAGTCATCTACACATGTTGTTGCCATCTCATTTATTAGTAGAGGCATCATCATTGATCACTTATATAATACGGTGACTATTACCTTGGTCATCCTTTTCTATTTCATTTGTATTCTTCTGCTCGATACATGTGGCGTTCTTGCATGGATAGAGGGAAAAAATGTGCAAACTGTATCCACGGTACTCCTGCGTATACATAACCTAGATGCTTGCCACCTGTACAACCAGATGATCCAACAGCGCGCCGGCACCTGTGGCCCACGGAGGCGGCACGTAGGAGGCCCTCGCCCAAAATTCGCACCGCTCGGATGGAGCACACGCCTGTAGGCTGTTGGATCATCTGGTTGTACACGTGGCAAGCATCTAGGGGTATGTATACACAGAAGTATCGTGGATATAGTTACTACAGAATTTTTTCCCTGAATAGACATGTAAGCTAGCGATAAACGTTTATTATACTTGCTCTAATTGATACGAATACAGCTCATTCAATTCGTTGGGGGGGGGGGGGGGGGGGGGGGGGGGGGATTTGTTTGGGAAAAAAAAGGAGTATACACAGGTGCCATCTGCTGCTGCTCCTATATATGAAACGCCAAACGCGTAGCTAATGGCACAGGCAACACAGCAGTCCACTAGTCTAGTCCCGCCAGCGCGCGAACCGAGCATACCTGCTAGCTGACTGTTGGAGTGTACTGAGTGATAGAGTCCACTTAGTGTCGATGCATGCACAGGTGACGGCGGTGGACTGGGCGTGGTGGATCGGCCTCCTCCTCGGCGCCGTTCCGCTGCTCGCGCTCGCTGTGTGGCACAGCAACGACGTCTGCCACTGCGCCTTCTTCGCGCTGAAGCGTTGGCGCCGTCGTGTGAGGCTCCCACCGGGCCACATGGGCCTCCCATTTGTGGGCGAGAGCCTCTGGCTGCTCTGGTACTACAAGCTCGCGCGCCGCCCCGACGGCTTCGTCCACGCCAGGAGGAGGCGCTACTACGCCGGGGGCCACGCGGGCGACGTGGGCGTGTACCGGACGCACCTCTTTGGCTCGCCGACCGTCCTCGTCTGCTCGCCGGCGGCCAACA
The DNA here is from genome assembly GCF_019320115.1 of Miscanthus floridulus. Lineage (NCBI taxonomy): Eukaryota > Viridiplantae > Streptophyta > Magnoliopsida > Poales > Poaceae > Miscanthus > Miscanthus floridulus. The sequence goes on from NC_089580.1 coordinate 166,963,324, forward strand.
AGTTCGTCCTCAAGTCCTCCCAGGACGGCACCTTCGGCATCCGCTGGCCCGCGCCGGAGCTCGTGGGCCTCTCCTGCGTGGTCAACGTCGAGGGCAGCCAGCACGCCAGGCTCCGTGGGTTCATCCTCGCCGCCATCAACCGCCCCGCCTCGCTCCGGGCCATCGCGGAGGTCGTCCAGCCGCGTCTCGTGGCGGCGCTGCGGTCGTGGGCGGACAAGGGCACCATCTCCGCCGCCACTGAGATCAAGAAAGTACGCATGCATGCTCCTTAATTAGCTATATATTCCGGCGCACAGTGATGCATGCTAATGCGTTTATTTGAAGCCATAAATCGAATAACTAATGCATGCGCTTGCAGGTGACGTTCGAGAACATATGCAAGATGTTCGTGAGCAGGGATCCGTCGCCTCTCACCGACAAGATGGACGGGTGGTTCGCCGGCCTGGTTGCTGGATTCAGGGCGTTCCCGTTAGACTTCCCCGGAACGGCCTACCGTCACGCTCGCGCTGTACGTGCATGAGAAGATGCTTTCATGCCGCTCTTATAATTTTGCCATGCTTATATTAATAAATTACCTCTAATCTGAATTTATTTTTTTGCACGATGACTCATCATATACATGCAGTGCCGCAAAAAGCTAGACACGATGTTCAGGGAGGAGGTCCAGAGGAGGAGGAGAGAGGACACTGCCAGCAACGACTTGATGAGCGGGCTGATGGAGATGGAAGACGAGCAAGGGAAGAAGCTCTGCGACGACGAGGTGGTTGACAACATCGTCTCCCTCGTCGTGGCGGGCTACGAGTCCACTTCCAACGCCATTATGTGGGCGGCCTATCACCTAGCTAAATCTCCCCATGCTCTTCGCAAGCTGAGGGTAAGCTAGCTACTTGTACACAATTCTCTCTTGAATAAGCTAGTTTGTTGCGGCACTGCTTATGCGTCGTCGTGCAAAAGAGTCAGATCGATCAGAGGTAATTAAGCACCGTAAATCCACGAAGAGCCCGATTGCTGAATAAGGTAGTCTAGATTATTATATATTCAAGAATTGTAATCCAAGCGGAATTAATGGTACTTAATTAATTGAATATACATGTAAGTGCCGCGCAGTTATATATATGATGTTTATCTGAACTTGGCAACCTGCACATGTCAGGAGGAGAACGGCGCTGTAAGTAGAGACAAGACTGGTGGCTTCATTTCCCTGGATGACATCCCTAGCATGAAGTATACTGCCAAGGTACATATATACGACGATGCATATCGATCACAAGTCACACAATACAACTATATACAACAAGTGCCGCTTTTGAACTAGCTCAAGGATATGGATATGCATGCAATTTATTATGAGAATCTGAGCCCTTCGTCTTTCGCAGGTGGTAGAAGAAACAATTCGAGTAGCCAACGTAGCTCCAATGGTCCATCGCGTGGCACATAGAGATGTCGAGTACAGAGGCAATTATATTAAGCAGTCACTTTTCTATAATTCAGTCCTACTTCTCACTATATGCTTTAGAATGAAGAATTAATGGACAAGCCAATGATTAAATTCCTTAAGTACATGTGTACTAGGTTATACGATTCCTAAAGGGTGGAGGGTCGTGGTGTGGCTGCGCTCCTTGCATACCGACGCCAACTACTATGATGATCCACTCAGCTTCAACCCAGACAGATGGGACGTAAGTCTCTACTAAGTTCATTCAGCAGTAATCTGTTGCTTTTTCGTTAATTTAATTCCCTTATTATTAGAGATCAGGGGCTCAGAGTGTATAACTGTATATACAAAGCTAAGCTAGTTCACCTCATATATAGTACTGTCGATTGGGACTTGCACTGACGATTCAACATCGGACATTATTACTGATCACTCTATCAGAAACCGCCAAAGCCAGGCACGTACCAGGTGTTCGGTGGAGGGCCCAGGATCTGCGCTGGGAACATGTTGGCAAGGCTGCAGCTCACTATCATGCTCCATCATCTAGCTGTTGGATACAAGTACGTAATTAATTATCTAAATACCATAGTGCAAATTAATTGTTTTCATTTTCTCATATATGTCCTAGCTAGATAGCACGTCCTACAGTATAACAGTACTAGTGTAAATAGAGCTTGCTTGTTACGCCAAGTTATACTGACAATTTCAAATTTGAATAATCTTCGATTAATCCTGTACGTTTGTTGGCTTCAACTCTTTCAGATGGGAGCTGCTTAATCCTAATGCTGAGGTCACATACCTTCCCCACTCGAAACCGGTAGATGGGGCCGCCATGTCATTTAGCAAATTGAGCTCTGTTTAACATGCGGGCAAGACGACGTGCTCGATCGTGTCCAGATCAAAGAACAATTGTCGACAGCACGTTGCAATTTACAAAAGCCTACTCCGTATGCTACATAGTCCAACAGGCAACAGCGCAAGGATTGGTCAGAATTCAGAAAGCAGAGAGAGTGCATGCCCCGGGCCCCCGGCTACATGTACTGCTTGTCTGCGTATCATTACCTCCATCCCGTATGATGCGCTCTGTACGTGGATCAACTGTGTGTGTCTATCTATCTATCTATCTATGTATCTATCTATAACTACTACCCTGGCTATAAAATAATATATTCTATAGCCACTTTGAGTTACGATAATTACTATATTAATTTACGAGATTATAGTAACTCCTTACTAAGTGGTTTACTATAACGTTATGGTAAATATCCTCATGTGTTATAGTAACCCAACTATCGTAAATATGTATTGATATTATTGTAAATTAGTATATAAAATTATCGTAAATGGAGGTGGCTACGGAATAACTTATTTTGTAGCTGGCTACTGAATATATATATATATATATATATATATATATATATATATATATATATATATATATATATATATATATATATATATAAAACTTAGCTGGCTACAAAATAACTTATTCTATAGCCACTTTGAGTTGCGATAATTACTATGTTAATTTACGAGATTATAGTAACTCCTTACTAAGTGGTTTACTATAACATTATGGTAAATATTCCTAAGTGTTATAGTAACTCAACTATCGTAAATATATATTGACATTATCGTAAATGGAGGTGGCTACCGAATAACTTATTTTATAGCTGGCTAATATATATATATATATATATATATATATATATATATATATATATATATATATATATATATATATATATATATATATATATATATATATATATATATATATATATATAGAACTACTATCCTGTAGCTGGCTACAGAATAACTTATTCTGTAGCCACTTTGAGTTATGATAATTACTATGTTAATTTATGAGATTATAGTAACTCCTTACTAAGTTGTTTAATATAATGTTATGGTAAATATCCCCATGTGTTATAGTAACCCAACTATCGTAAATATGTATTGACATTATGATAAATTAGTATATAAAATTATAGTAAATGGAGGTGGCTACAGAATAACTTATTTTATAGCCGGCTATTGAATAGCCTCTCCCTATATATATATATATATATATATATATATATATATATATATATATATATATATATATATAGTTTTGAGTAATAATGTAATGTACTCCGGACATCAACTTAGAGGCGCCTCTACAGATCTTTGCCTTAGTAGTGTCCCTCATAATTTTTTCTCGATCGGACATATAGCCCGTTTTTCATTAAAAGGAAGTAGAAATAGTGAAACAGTTATAACAAAAGGCATCCCGATAATTCCAAGGTCACCAAGACCCCCAAGCACCAGATAGAAGGAAACAAGAAAACACGCAAGAAAGGCGGAAGGGAGAGGACCCTCCACCACAGCCCTAATCGGTTGGACCTGCAGTAAAAAATCAATTCAACACAAAGGCTGCCCACTCAGAAGACGAAGCCACGGTGGCAAAGCATCCACCGATAAAGAAGAAACGGTAGCAAAGCATCCGCCAAGAGAGCAACAACGACCAGGTAGCCGTTGTGAACAAGCGAGCGACTGCATTGGCAACATCAACAGCGACCAGGTAACCGCTGTGAACCGATTGACTGTAGCGGCAACATCAATAGCGACTAGGTAGCCACTGTGAACCGTGCGACTGCGGCAGCAACATTCACAACGACCAGGTAGCCGCTGTGAACAGCCGAGCGACTGCAGTGGCAGCATCAACTAAGGCAGGGCAGGCCGATGCGAAGAATGGCATGAAGCACAATCAGGTACAGCACAGTAAGGAGCAACTCCAGGCAAAGAAGTGGAAGGAGCTGAGGCATGGCCGCAAGAGCGCTCCAAGGAAGCCTTCATAAAGGAACTGACATCCACAAGCACCATCTTCGTTGACAAAAAGCACACGGGACTTTCATCCAGAACCCACCCCCGCGACACGCACGGTGAAGACAAGCTTCGACGACGCCTTCAGAAAGGAACATGACGCAGACTGCGCCACCGCCGCCGGCCCGAGCAAGAAGACGGACAGGGTAGACACCCAAGCAATTCAACACCGTGGGTCTGGGAGGGGCTGCAGTCGTGCCAAGGGCGCCTGAAGGAATCCGGCAGCAAAAGCAGCTAGGCCGGCAACCACCACACCATGCCCCGCTTAGAACGACTACCATAGCAGCGGACATCGAAGCCGGAGCGACCAAGCCGCGGCGCCAGCCCGCATGCCAAGGCCCCGCCCACCGCGGAGCGGGCTGCCAGCCTACATGTGGCCAGATCCGGCCCAGGGGCATGCCCAGCCAGATCCGGCCATGCCTTGGCCGGCCGACCAGCCTTGGTTGCTTAGAACGTTGCGGGAGGATACGACGCGACTGAGACGGAACCGCTCGGCCACACCGCTCGTGGCCCCGCGAAGGCCAAGCAGTCGCGGTGCCCGACGGCGAGGAGGAGGCCAGATCCGGCCTCGAGGAGCCCGGGTCCGGCCTGCTGGCCGGCGAGCCCGCTCCCCCGCGAAGGCCAACCCGCCGCTGTGCCCGAAGTGCCTGCATCGCTCCAGCACGAGCAGCCCCGCCACAACCGGACGCGATGTCGCAGATCGGCGAGGATGAGGCCGGATCCGGCCCCGAGGAGCCCGGATCTGACCTGCCGGCCGGCGAGCCCGCCGGAGAAGCTCCGGGAAGAGTCATGGTGGAGGAGGGGTGAGAGGGAGTGGGGGGAGGAGGAAGGGGCTGCGATGGGCGCCTTTTTTCGGGCCGTCGCCACCGCACGTCGGAGGGCGGCGACGGCGGCCGGAGGGGAGGCTGGGAGGGGGCCCGACGGGCGCGGGCGAGGTTGCCCCCGAGTCGCCCCTTGGAGCACTCGGGAGAGGCGAGGGTTATTGTGTTAATTGGGTGTCAGCAAGGGTTTCATGCAATCCTTGCTCCCTGCAGTTAGGACATAGATGACGACATGCAAGCACCTGAACGTGGGCAATACGGATCGATCAAGCATCACAAAGAGGCAAAGATGATCCAATCAATTACGTCATCTAACTCTTCAACTCCAACAATAAGCGCCCTGTTCGCTTGGCTTATATAAGTCGTATTTTTTCAACCAACGAATAATATTTTTCTCTCACAATAAATCAAACAACAGTACTTTCAGCCATAGTTTATCGGCCAAAGTCCTCACAAGTGGAGTGCCACCGCAATTTAGCAGACGGCGACGACAGCGATCACTAGAACACCATTAGCCCATCCACTCGTATAAAAACGTGGGCCGATCACGATCATGTCACCACCGCACTCGCGCGCCCACCGCTCGCCAATCAACCACTGCCGCTGCCGGTGTCGCGTCTCCAACACGTCCCAGTCCCATCCCGTCGACATGGCCGCAGCCGCAGGGCCCTCCAGCTCCAGGTGGGTGATTGGTCGTCGTCGTCGTACGACGAGTCGAGGAGGATGCATGCTATGCTGTGCTGTGATTGCCGTTTTGTGCGCGTCCCTAGCTAATGGAATCGGACGTCTGTGTCTGTGGGCAGCTCTGTGAAGGAGACGCTCCCGCCGGCCCTCGGCTCCACCTCCCATTTTCGATGGCACCACCAGGCAATTCACCGTCCGATTCAATACCACGCTTCCTTTCTTTTTGTTTCCCATAAGAAAAGAAAACCTTTGCGCTGGTCAGACGGTAAATCAGTGAGTGACTTTTCCTCATATTTTGCTGGCACGAAGGCTCTACATTTGCTACTTCTGCCCGTTCGCTCAGCGCGCCTGGGTTACCAGGAACTTCAAGGTTTCTGCTACTTTCGGTTTTACTGCGTCTTCACAAGTGAAAATTTACTGCAAAAAAATAATAGCCTCGTTTCGTTTGCTTCCTCCTCAGGGTTTGCAGGACACGATGGAGCTGGTGGCCATTGATCTGCAGGACAAACCAGCTTGGTACAAGGAGAAGGTTTACCCACAGGGCACGGTATGTTGGGTCTACAGTTGTAGTACATGTCCACCATCTTGAGCATCTTCTTCGTGAAACACTTTAGACAACATCTGTTTCTCGGTAGGTGCCTTCCCTGGAGCACGACAACGAGGTCAGGGGCGAGAGCCTGGACCTGATCAAGTACTCGCTCCGTCAAAAAAGATAGGATTCTTGTTTTTCGATAAGTCAATCGGTTTAAATTTTGATCAAAATTATATTAAAAGATATTAACATTCTTAATATAAAATTAGTATCATTAGATTAGTTATATAATATATTTTCATAATAAATTTATTTAAAGACATAAATATTAATACTACTCTGTATTTACTATAAATTTAGTTAAATTTGAGCTACTTTAATTGATATGGACCCCATAATTACATTCTGTACGGAGGGAGTACATCGACAGCAACTTCGACGGCCCTGCGCTGCTCCCAGAGGTACCTGTCAAGTGTCACCTTCAGTGCAGCGGAACACTCGCAACGTTGCAGCGATTTCTGATCGTCTCAGAGCAGAGGATGAGGATGTGTGTGTTGGTTTCCTGCAGGATGCTGCAAAAAGGCAGTTTGCTGACGAGCTGATCGCATATGCCAATGCGTTCACCAAGGTCCTCTACTCGCCGTTGATGGCCCACGCAGCCGTTTCAGATGAAGTTGGTAAGGCCATTGCTTAGACCGAAAGGATTGCAATTTGGACTCGTTGACAACTTGACATGTTGCATCGCTCAAACTGTATGTTCCCATCATCAGTTGCTGCTCTGGATAAACTCGAAGCTGAGCTGACAAAGTTCAAGGACGGCTCGTTCTTCCCAGGCCAATTTAGCTTGGGTGGTGTTTAAATCTAGGGGTAAAGTTTAGAGGTGTCATATCGGTTGTCATATGAGGGTGTCACATGTAAGTGTTCGGATAATAATAAAATAAATTACACAAGTTCTCAGTAATCCGCGAGACGAATTTATTAAGTCTAGGTAATCCATCATTAGCATATGTTTACTGTAGCACCGCATTGTCCAATTATGAACTAATTAAGCTTAAAAAATTCATCTCGCAAAGTAGTCGCAATCTATACAATTAGTTATTTTTTAATCTATATTTAATACTTCGTTCATGTGTTTAAATATCGATGTGATAGGAACTGATCAAGGCCTCGGTAACTCACTGCCTTTACGACCTGAAATGTGGTTTGCTTTTTCTCCTTTCATTTGGATTGTCCAAATTTTTTACTCTTTCTAATGCTCGATTTCCTTTCAGGCGGATATAGCGTATGTTACAATTTTGGAAAGGGTTCAGATATACTATTCTCATCTTATGAACTATGACATCACCAAAGGCAGGCCGAACCTTGAGAAATTCATTGTGGAGATGTACAAGATCGAAGCATGTACGCAGACTAAATACTCTTTTTTTTTTTGCTTGATCTTGCCAAGAATCATCTTAAGGTTAGTGTCGGGTTCATAAACCTGTGGTTCCTCATGGACCGATTTTCCAACAAAGGTTCGGCCCAGCAGATAACATTATGAATGACGCGTAACTCCTGGGCTGGCTCAAATACCTAAACAACAGGCCAGAAGGGCGATCCAATCTCCGATCGAAAGGCCTCTCTAAGGAAGAACAACGCTCGCTTCCGACTCCGGCCCGCCTCTCCGACCGGTATGCCTGGCCAAAAAGGAACAACGCTCGCTTCCGGCTCCAGCCCGCCTATCCGACCGGAAGGCCTGGCCAAACACCGCTTCCGACTTCGACCCGCGTCACCGACCGGGGATACACCGAACCTCTGCTTACAGCTCTTCTCCGACTGGGACCAACCAACCGGGGACGCTCGCTCGGTGAGGACCAGAAAACGGGTGGAGCAAGTAAAGCAGGACGCTCAAAGTCAACAGCAATACCAAAGACCGTACCCTGCACACCTGCAGGACAGTATCAACATGACATATCAGAAGAGTGCCCTGCAACATTCTAGGCATGTTAGAACCCAAGCAGTGTTGTGGGCACCAGCAAACTCCCATACCAGACGAACACGGTAAAACCCCTTACAAGCCTCTAGGCATCAACAGTGTAGCAGGCACCGACATCTACCATACCGAAAGAAGACGATGTAACCTCCCACATATATCTGACATTAACAGTGCTATGGGCGCCTACAATTATCTTGTACCCAACGGCGTGGACAACAAGACTTAGCATACGTACTCTCTCTCTCTCTTGTAAGGCCATCCCCTTCATCTATAAAAGGGGATGCGCTTTCTCCCAAAAGGGAGAATCAGTTCACTCACACACAACAACAGAACCGCTAGGTTCAAACCTCGAGCACACACTCAAAACACTCAGCGCACGTAGGAGCTCCCATCACTTTCGGCCCTTCAGGCCAGAGTCCAACCGGACCTCTTGCACCCCCATCTTTCTTCCTTCCATTTGTAACCCCACAACAAACTTCGAGCACCTAGGCTCAGGAATAAAGTCACCGACCGACTCAAACTGGACGTAGGGCACGTTGCTTGAACCAGTATAAACCCTATGTCATTGAGTGCTAGGTCACATCTGATCACAACTTATGGCAAAACTATAAATATTTATGTGTTGGTCACTTTCTGCACCGATAGTTGGCGTTGTCAGTGGGGAAGACGTTGTACGTTCACACTTTTGGTCATCGGATGTCCCACTTTTCCGCCACCTTCACCATGGCGGGCTCAGGCGATACGACTCGCTTTGGTTCACTAGGGTTCCCCGTACTCCCACCTATTGGGATGCAGGGGCCTCCCACCTTCGAGCCGTCCCAGGCCTTCCTCTTCGAAAGCCTGGACTTCGTCGCCGACCGGCTCGGCGTACTACACCTCTGCGAGGAGGCACTTGTTCCGGCGCCCGTCGGAGGGGCGCCCTCCATCGGCTCTAGGACACCCGACGACTTCAATGACGAGGTGCCTACGCTTCATTCTGAACAAACGCTCTGCCTAAACCCCGCTGTGAGTAATATACATGCTATTATTTACTCGCTATTTACTATCTTCTGCCGATTCTCTAAAGGGACCCCGCTGTCCCTACCGCAACTGCCATTCGACCGGTCCACCTATAGCATCGCGTCCCCCACGGACGCGTACGCCCGGGGGCTCCAAAAGATGCTGACACCGCCTCCTCTCATATCTAAATTCATGGGGATGGCGAGCTATGCTCCCACCTATTTCTATGAACTCATAGATGACAAGGTTATGAGTGACGGCTCCAACATCAACAACGTGGCACCTAGCCATCGTCCGTCCTGGGAGTGCGCTATGACAGATGTTCTGAGACAGCCGCTGGTGGTAGCGGAGTCCTTGTAGACTCACACCCCTTCGCCCCCTCGTGCAGGGGCCCTTGCGCTCACACAAGAGCACGGCAAGGAGCTACAACAACGGTGGCAGAACCAGCCACCACCTGTGTCAGCGCGCTCGGCGCACCACGCCATGCCCTGTGCATGTAACCTGGCGAGCGGTGCTCGGGGTCACGCCCGCCAGGTCCAGCACAACATCATAGACAAGGGGAATGATTCCCAATAGTTCACCGCTGCGGCAATGCTTTTGCACGGTCTTCCCGAGCCGAACGATCCCCACGAACAGATGATCCACCGGAACCTCCGGGCATTGGTGGAAACCACTGCCGTTCAGTAGGCAGAGAGCTCCGCATCACGACACCGACTCGCGGCCTCTCTCCCCAGCAGGGGAGTAGGGACGCACCAGACGAATCACTCCATCCGCTCACCCCTACAGCCACTGAGCATGGCGTAGGAGGCCGCAGCCACGCCACGGTCTGACCTGGCGCCCGCTCCACACCGCCCCCCTGTGCGCGAGCGGCTCAGGTCGAACCAAGACGCTCACAACGTCATCAGTAACCGGCGTCGGGCCCAACATGATGATGATGTCCATTGAGTGGTAGTGAGGGCAGGCGACACAGACCCCGGGTGAACCATCGCGGAGAGTGGTGAAACGCACTCCAGGCATGGTCACCGCCCGGACGACCGGGGTCCTAGCCCAGATGGTTTGGGACCATGGGCCTTTGGCCGACGCATCCAGAGAGCGCCGTTCCCATAGCACTTCTGACCGCCTACCAACATCGCTAAGTATACCAGGGAGATGAACCCTGGTATATGGCTTGAAGACTTCCGGCTCGCCCACCGAGCCGGTGGAGTGGATGATGACCACTTCATCATTCAGTACCTCCCTATCTATGTAGGGGAACATGTTCGAGCTTGGCTCAAATTCCACCAGCGCGACAGCATCCGCGACTGGGCAAACCTCAAGAGGGTCTTTGTCGGCAACTTTTAGGAGACATATGTCCGCCCTAGGAACTCCTGGGACCTCAGAGATGCCAGTAGGAGCCCAAGTCCCTGTGGGATTACATCCGTAGGTTCTCGAAGCGGTGCAACTTCCTTCCTAATGTCATCGATGTTGACATCATCAGCGCATTCCTCTCTGGGACAACCTGTGAGTCCCTGATATGGATGTAGAGTAGCCCATCGGTGATGAGGGCCCGAACCTTATCCGGAACTTCTGCCAGTTGGATGGTGGGCGCGCTGGTACTTGGCGCTGACCTAAAGGCCTCCGAGATGATGAGCTAGGCAACGTTGCGTATCTGGTCAAGTTCCCCCTCGAGAGCATGTCGCTCTTTAAGGGACTTGGCCAGCGCCTCCGCATTCCGGCTAATCATCGCCTTGGCCGTCTCCAGGTCCCGCTCCAATGACTCCACCTATCCACCCAGCTCTGGAAGAAGGGGGACAAGCTTAGAAGCAAGCTAAAGGAAGAAACCAACACGTCAAAAAGCGGAAAAGGTATGTACCAAGGTGGGTGTTCTCAAGGATGGAGAGTCCCTCCTCCTACCGAGTCACCTGCTCTCACAGCCAGGCGTTCGCCTCCTCTATCCCCATCACCCGACCCTGAAGCACGAGCACTTCCTGGTCGGCCTCTGACCAGGCCTTCCGCTCTGACTCTAGGGCCTTCCGCTCTGTCTCTAGGGTCTCCAGGGAACTTTGGAGCACCACCTCGGTGTCTGCCAGGGACTTCTACAGTGTCGCCTTGATCTTCGCTTGGTGGACCTTTACCGCCTCAAGCCCCCGCTCAGTGGCGGTTGCCCACTCCACCGCGAGCAACTCCACCGCCCGTGCCCTGGTCACCTCCGCTGCCCGGTCTTGGGACTCACGGCGGTGGACTCTAGCTTGTGCTCAAGCTCAGCGACCCAGGCGTGCTCCATCAGAAGGAAACAGGGCTTGCGGCTCGACATCTCCACCAGACCCTGCGGAACAAGAAATAAGGATGCTGAGGCAACTAATGAAAGACCAAGGAGTCAAGGATGAATGTAGAAAACTCACCTCTATGACATGAGGCAGGTCGATCGAGACCGCTTGCTGGATGAACTTGATGCGCTCTAGGGCCTCCTCTAGCTTCACCCTGGTTTGGGTGAGATCGAACTCCATCACAAGTCCTCTCCCCCAAGCACATCCTAGAGCTGACACTCCTATGCATCCCAAAGGATAAAACGAACCTTCCTCAGGTCCTCGGGGTAGGGCCACACCAGGCCAGTGGCCTCTAGCCCGCTGAAAGGTCCAGCTGGCAACCAAACCATCGCCAGCTCCTGTGATGGTGCGATGGCGCCGGTGGCTCCACCTCGTCACCTACTTCACCATCAGAAGGGATCTCCATGACCTCAATTTCACGGGCCACCGATAGGTGCTCTAGCCTAGCTACATCTCCCCTCGAGCACCTCTAGCTCTGACCAGGAGGGTGAGCCGTGCGGCCCTTCGCCCGGTGAGGCAGGGAGCCTGGTCTCTCTCTCCTCTTCTGCTACAGCTAGTGGAGGAAGGGCCGTAAGGGTTACCTTCGACGTGGCCTCCACCATCACCACCGGGATCACCGCCAACACCATCGCCACCACTGTCGCCGTACTGGCGACCGACCTGAGGGGCGGTGCCCCTAGAAGGGAAGGACCCGCCACCACCACCCTGCTCTCCCCATCGCTCACCATGGCGCGCTACAAGGTGGGCCTCCAATCCTCTCGGATGGGAGTTGGGGCTATGCTCAGCCCCATCAGCATCTGGCCGCTGTCGAAAAAAAATACAAGTTAGTTGCACTCTAGAAAACTCAACAGCAAGATCGAAAAGAAACAAAGAAGGCATACTAGGATGGAAGTGGTAGGGCTCTGAAGCCCCGACCCGATGACAATGGGCCCGCTAGTTGAGGACCGCTCCTAGGCCATGACCCACGCCCCCTCATTTCAACCGGGGGGGGATCGACTCAACTGGCTCCTTCTCAGCCCACGCATCGCCACGACCGCCGGCGAGGCATCCCCCGATTGTGGGTCACATGTCGGCCCTAGCCTGAAGACGCGCATGTACGAACCCGCTTCTTTAACCGCCTAGCTTGCTCCGCCGTGCCCAGAGCAGGTAGGGACGAGGCCGGCGACGCCTCAGAAGGGCGCGGTGACCGCATCCGCTCGCCTTTCGTTCACCGATGGCGTCCGCGCTCGCAGCACGCTTCCTTGGTGCAGGAACATCACCACGCCTCTCTGCCTCCTACTCACCGCCAGCGGACGCGGCCACAGGATCGCAATGCTCCACCGATGTCGCAACGACCTCCTAGCCTTCCTCCTCCTCAGAGAAGATCATGCCATCGCCCACCTCTATGGGGTCCTGTGACTCGAGCTCTGACTCGACGTCTCTCCTATTTTCCCTGGCCTGCACACGCCGGGCGATCTCCATTTCCTTCTCATGCTTCCGCCGAGCCTCCTCAGCTTTCTTCTTCTTCCTCTCAACCGCTGCCTCCTTTAGGGTGGCCTGCTAGGCCCTGCCCTCTGACCCCTTTGGAAGGTGCATCCAGGACTTGTAAACTCCAAGTCCCTACAAAATAGGTGACTCAAAATAAAAAACAGGAGAGCAAAGGGGAAAAGAACATGAAGTAAAGAGAGGGGAGCATACCAGTTTGGACACCATTGCGGCGTTGAGAGGTCCAGGCTTTCCATCAAGTGTCTCTTTAGGCTCAGTTGTAGCACCCAATCAAGGCGACTCCAGACCTCGTCGTTTGGTAGCTCCTCCGATGACGCATGGTCGGGGTCCGTCGGGCCGTTGTACTTCCACATCGACCACGTCCTCTCTGCTAGCGGAGTGACCTGATGGTGAAAGAGGGTGTGGAACACCTGCACCCTATCGAGGCCGCGCTGCACGAGCGTCTATAGCTCCACCTCGATAATCTCCACCTTCTTCTTCTATCGACTGGCGGGGCCCCACGACCAGCTCTCCTGCCTCTCTAGCCTCCTATCGGTGAAAGGCAGGAATGACGCCTCCACTAGGTTCCTAATGTAGAACCATTCCCTGTGCCACCCCTGATTGGAATCACAGGGGGTGTACATGGGGTATGAGCCCGATACGCTTGGTTTCTTTTGTAGCGTGAAGCCCCCCACCGACGCGATCATGAGTGGCTTGCCCTTCGACAAAGTTTGCCTAGAGAACATCCACCGGAAGAAGTCCACATGTGGCTCCATCCCGAGGAAGACCTCACACATGGTGAACAAGCCAATGATATGTAGCACCCTAGTCGGATTAAGGTGCTGCAGCTCCAGGCCCCACTCATTGAGGAGCCCACGTAGGAACCAGTGCATAGGGTATCCTAAACCATGCTCATGAAAGGTGAGGAAGGAAACAACCTCACTGACCTAAGGTTGAGGGAAATCCTCCCCTGCAGGAGCCCTCCAGTGTGCCACCTACCTCGGTGGTAGAAACCCCTTCTTGGCAAAGGCAGCCAAAACCGACTCCCTCACGATGGATGACCTCTAGCTCGACATTGCGCTCCAGGTTTGTGAATGGATCTATGAGTTTTCTCCTCTCCCTCACTCTCCCCATTTCTCTTCTTGGAACCACCGTGGCACTCAAGCGCTCTTGGCAAGAAGGAAGAAGGAGAAGAGGTGGCAGATGAGGAATAGGCGAAGGAACAAAACGAAAGCCCTCTCTCTTCCCCTACTTAAAGAAAGAGGCACATCAGTTGGGAAGGGCGCAGTGATTGGGGAAAGGCAAAATGACGGGGTGAATAACCCTCTCCCTTCCCCCATTCAATATGGATGGGATACGATGGGATATACTCTAACCGATGGGACACACCCTGCCCGATGGAACGACGCCTAGTCAGACGGGACGTGGCCTGGGTATGGCCCACCACTACCGCATGCTGGGCGCAAGAAACAAGGCACCACTACGTGTAGGCGGCCCTCCACCTTCCCAGGAGGGACTTGAAAAGGCCCAACGATGGGATCTCTGCCAAGAGAGGCCAATGGGCTTACTAGTCGATCAGACGGCTCAGGTGAACGCCAAGAGATAGGTATGGAGTAGAGGAATGCCCCATGTGGGCCATGCCAACTCTGTCATGAACGGCGAGCGTAGATCCCGATAGGACATATCTGATAGGAGCTCCTCAAACCCCGTCACTCAAGTCATCAAGGTAACATTACCAACCCCCACTATTTCTTTATATGAACATTAATTCATCCATGCATGCATTCATTCATTCCATACATCCAAAAGCATCGCATATGCTATTAAATGCATCACAACGCTCTGTGTTGCATCACGAAGCGGTAGTTGCCTCATTCAACATGAGCAACGACCGATTGGGGTTCAAAGGATGGCCTATGAAGGGCTTGAGGCCGCCTCGTGTCAAACAGAGCTAGGGAAGAAAACGTAGATGAGCCCCAAGCGGCCCTCGCCCAGTCTGGCCCAAAGCAGACGGGGTCATCTTGACCTTCTCGTTCCATCCTAACCTTGAGCCAAACCCATAGAATCTCCATCGAGGGAAGGCCAACAGGCCACCTAGGTCGGCCTTCGAAACGACCCAAGCATCTATCGGGTTATAGGTTAAGGAGCAGTGGAATGCCACATGAGGGCTATGTCGACCCCATCACGAATGACGGACTTGGATTTCACTTGAACAAGCCCATTAGCGAGCTCACTGAGCATGTCACTCGAGCCATTGAGGCAAACGATGTTAGCTCAGCCCCTCTGATTATGAGAAACCATAGATGGGGTAACACACAAAACTCAACCAACCCCTACCAAAGCCCAACGGGGCTCAAGACGCCCAATGCCTCGGCTACGCCTAGGTCCATGACTCCAACTCGCCTGATCCCTCGGTGCGCCCGACGCCTGGATCCATGACTCCAACTCGCCCAATCCCTCAGCTTGCCTGACGCCTAGATCCATGACTCCAACTCACCCAATCCCTCAGCGCGCTCGATGCCTAAATCCACGACTCTGATTTGCCCGATCCCTCGGCGTGCCCAATGCCTAGATCCACGACTCTGATTCGCCTGATCTCTCAGCGTGCTCGACGCCTCGGTCCATGAGTCTATCTCGCTCGATCCCTCGACTATCCATCAGCTATGACCAATGCATCGGCCGCGCCTGGGCTCGTGACTCCAACTCGCCTAATCCCACGGCGTGCCTGATGCCTAGATCCACGAGTCCGTGTCGTCCGATGCCCCGACGCGCCCGATGCCTTGATTAGCGACTCTGACTTGCCTGATCCCTGGATCCATGACTCCGATTCACCTGTACCCTCGGCACGCCCGACGCCCCGGTAGATGAAACTCCGTCTCACCCAGTCCCTCGGCCATGACCAAAACACCTAGGACCACAATCCTAGAAATGATGGAACAGGAAAAGGGAGGCTACGTCCACCAAAGAGCACACACTCATGCCGGCGGACAAAACCCCCCAGGCGATTCTGCCCGAATCACCCGGGGGCTTGGGGGCTACACCCGCGGGTGCACTCGCATGCACCCGCTGACGAAACAAACTTCCCCCACTGGTAACACAAAGAACCCCCTGGCCGAATCACCCGAGGGCTCGAGGGCTACACCCGTGGGTGCGCTTGCGCGCACCTGCCGTCAAGACAAAAATCCCCCAGACGATTCTACCCGAATCGCTCGAGGGCTCAGGGGCTCTTGTCAGGTTCATAAACCTAGGGGCCCTCATGGACCGACTTCCCAACAAAGGTTTAGCCTAGTCGACAACATTGCGAACGGCGCGCAACTCCTGGGCTGGCCCAAATACCTAAACAACAGGCTAGAAGGGCGATCCAATCTCTGACCGGAAGGCCTCTCTATGGAAGAACAACGCTCGCATCCGACTTCGGCCCACCTTTTCGACTGGAAGGCTTGGCCAAAGAGGAACAGCGCTCGCTTCCGGCTTCGGCCCGACTCTCCTACTAGAAGGCCTGGCCAAACACCGCTTCCGACTCTGACCCGCTTCTCCGACTAGGACCAACCAGTCGGGGACGCCCGCTCGGTGAGGACTAGAAAACGGGCAGAGCAAGTAAAGCAGGACGCTCAAAGTCAACAGCAATACTGAGGACCGTACCCTGCACACCTGCAGGACAGTACCAATAGAACATGTTAGAAGAGTGCCCTACAAGCTTCCAGGCATGTCAGAACCCAAGCAGTGTTGTGGGCGCCGACATTTGCCCTACAGTGTTGTGGGCGCCCGCAAACTTCCATACCAGACGAACACGGTAAAACCCCTTATATGTCTCTGGGCATCAACGTTATAGCAGGCACTGACATCTGTCATACCGGAAGAAGACGACGCAACCTCCCACATGCATCTAACATTAACAGTGTTATGGGCGCCTATAATTATCTTGTACCCGACGACGTGGGCAACAATACTTAGCATACGTACACACTCTCTCTCTTATAAGGCCATCCCCTTCATCTATAAAAGGTGATACGCTTTCTCCCAAAAGGGAGAATCAGTTCACTCACACACAACAACAGAACCGCTAGGTTCAAACCTCGAGCACACGCTCAAAACACTCAGCGCACGTAGGAGCTCCTGTCACTCTCAGCCCTTCAGACCAGAGTCGGACCGAACCTCTTGCACCCCCATCTTTCTCCCTTCCGTTTGTAACCCTATAGTAAACTTCGAGCACCTGGGCTCAGGAATAAAGTCACCGACTGACTCAAACTGGACGTAGGGCACGTTGCCTGAACTAGTATAAACCCTGCGTCATTGAGTGTTAGGCCACATCCGATCACAACGTATGATAAAACTACAAATATTTACATGTTGGTCACTTTCTGCACCGACAGTGAGATACTATACATAGTGAAAGTATGGTGAGTTTTTTCTTTTATTTTATTTGCCAATCGGTACCAACAAGCTTGCTGTAACTTTTCTAGATTGGCTGAAGACGTGACAGAGCGCATTAGTCCGTTGATCGAAGACAAATACTCGTTAGTGTTGATTTGAAGAATAAAATACGGCATGCTCTATATAAGGGTTGTTTTATGCTATTGATGATACTATACTATAGTACTGTTCAGTTACTGTACTCTATTTATTAGCCATGTGAAGTGTAGTGTAAGCCTTTCTTATTTTGAATCCCATTATTGCAAAATAGAAAGACAAAAAAAATACATGTCGAACAGAGTGCTTTGAGTCGTCCAAACCAATTTTCCTATTTGCGTCTCAAAGACTATTGCAAAATAGCCTTTGAACCGAACAGGCATCAATGGACCTGTTAAGTGCCCATGATCGATCCCAGTTCTCGATGTAGCACGCAGGCTTCTCCCAAAACATTGTGATCGATGTCTAAACACGTTTAAGAGATTTTCACATTAAGGGCATGGGATGTAACAGGCATGAATAAATTTAGGGTGCATTAAATTTAAAAAACACTTTTGGACACCAATTAAAATGTTTTGGAAAATTCTCATTGTTTTGGGTATTTTCCTATTTTTTATAGAGATAAATTTAAAATTTGGAAGCTTTTATATATTTTCATGAGCTTTAAATATTTTATTTGGCTTTGCCATGATCCAATCTATCTCTAAGGTTTTTTCTAAAAAAATTAGAAGCATCAAGACATTTTTCATGGGTTAAAAATCATATTAGATTTTTAAAACCAAAACCACTTCTAATCATGGTACAAAGGTAATTTAAACAGTTTTGAGAGTCATGAGAGTAAGATGGCTGATTTCAAAGTTCGAAGGAAAAAATAAGACCATGACGATAATTCAGAAAGGTAAAAGAACCTTTTCTTTAAAAAAATAATACCATTGCACCTCTAGTATCGGGTGCTAAAGAGAAGGTTCCCTAGCTTTTATTCATTAAGGAAAATTCAATTAATTCTAAGATCATTATATCAAGACGATAGAAGGATCTTAAAACACTCTCGACTACCTCTACATAACTAGGCTACACATAGCCTTAAAAAAGATTTAAAATATTCAGATGCACTAATAATACTGGATCGATAGACTAGCTACACATGGCTTAAAATGTTTTGATCCATATGCCTAGATCAAAACTTCTTGGTCACCCACACCAATTGTTGAGATGTGTAAGTGCAATCAAGCTCTAATTGTGGGTTTTGGTGATAATGATCACACAATTAGAGAACTAATGAGGTTTATCGAGATGACAAGCAGGAGATTCACTAATGAGGATGTTATACATAACGGAGGAGCCCCTAATTACAAAAGATGATGGCTTCAAGCTCGAAGGACGTTTATTTCATTTTATACTTTTGAATTTGAGTATAGGAAAAACCATACTATAAAGGGAGACACAATGCTTAAGTCAACATGTGCAACCAAGTGCTCAATCCTACACTAAAGCATCCTCAAAGTTCAGCCAAGACAACCAGCTCAACACTCTAGTAACTTTTGCTGTCTAGCTTGGTGTGGCAGTGTCGTACCTGAAGCACGGCTATGCCGTAGAGCGACACTACCGTAGATAGGGCGCGGCACTGCTGTGACTTATCTGACCATTGGGTCTAGGGGAGGTATTTATACCTCTTCCTCATCCTCACAACGGTCTTCTTCCTCGCCCAGACTTTCAGACCGACACAGAACAACTCCGTGCTCACTCTCTCTCTCTCTCTTCCATTGGTGCCCTAAAGCTCTCAAGCTTTTCCTTGTGATTTCCCCATCAATTCTTGAGAGAAAAAGGTCCCAAACTCGATTAGAGAGTAGATCCACTGATTTCCCAACTCTAAAGAGCACTTAGTTCATGTTTTGGCTGGCGGTTGTGTTTGTTACTCTTGGAGCTTGGCTCCAAGTCAGCTAGAGCGTCGCCCGTGGAGCTTGCCAATTTATGTGGTAGCCCCAGGAGGTTTGTAACCATCTCTTGAAGCTAGTAAAATCACCCCTCATCTCAAGAGTTAAGTCTCTTAACTTAAGAACAGGAAAGGGTTGCAAAGCCCTAAGCCTTAGTGGCTAACCTCAACAACGTGGACTTAGGCAAGCTTTGGTGGTGAGCTAAACCATGGGATAAATCATCGTGTCACCATGTGCTTGATTTACATTCTTGTTATTCATATTGTTGTTGGGGGGATTTCTAGGGTTTGTGGTTGATCTACTTGCTTATGCTTCTTCTACCACCTCTAGCTGTCGATCTATGATCCATACAACTACAGGAAGCTCAGTAATTTTTCCGATCTAAGTTTCAATACACATATTTTGAACTATGGTTCAAAGTTGTCTACAGGTGTGGCAGTGCCGTTGTTCTAGCTCGGTAGTGTCGCAGCATGGCAATGCCACGGGCCAAGAGTGGCAGTGCTGCAGGTAGTATTTGACATTTGTTCAAGTTTTGTTTTAACAGGCCTATTCATCCCCCTTCTAGGCTTACTAGAGATCCTACAAGATGCCACTGCAATCAAATCCTATGATGTTGTCCATATATGAAACCAATGTATAGTTGAGAAACTAACCTGCAAAGAAGAATTATGTTTGTTTTCAAAGATCACATCATTCCTCCATAACCATAACCATAGTGACCAACACATAGCTACTGCTCTTAGCAAAGCTTATTACTAAGACCCTATAGCCAAGTCCCAAACATATTTGAAATAGTATGTGGTTGAGATAAGTCTAAAGCCATTTGAAAAACAAACTAGACAACACGAGCAAAAACGACACTCAAAGAACATGTGCTTAATTGTCTTATCCTTGTGAGAAAAACAACACTATTTGTTGCCTTGTCAATTACATTTAGCTAACTTGTCTTTGGTTAACATTACCTCCTATGTAGATACCACATAAAAACCATGATTTTCAATGTAGCTTGTATTTTCCATAGGCGTTTATTAATACTAGGGACATCGTTGTGGATTATAGCCGGATATTGTGATTTAACTTAGAACTATATATTAGGATGTAACTTCTAGCAAAATAATCTTCTTCTTCTTGGCTTAACACAATATTAGCGATGTTCCAATACATTAGTTTATGCCCAATTAAGTCCCTTCACCAAGATAGAATGGGTGGTGAGACATTTAACATGTCTGCTACATTATTCTATTTTTGGTGGATGGGCTACATTATAAAGGAAAGGATATTGTTTGTCCCAGCCACCTTCTTTCTAGAATCTGACTTGTGATCAGCAAGGATACTATTTGTCCCAGCTACCTTCTTTCTAGAATCTAACTTGTGATCCATCTTTAATTATAAAGTCCTAAAACAGATAAAATCATGTTTGACTTTCATAAGGCTAGCATAAAAATGTGAGTCCCCATTGTTCTATTGAACTTGAGAGAGAGGCTTAGATCTTAGATATTTGTTGTATAGCATTTGTTGCCAAGTCCCATCTATGTGAGTTTAAAAAGCCACTTATAGGGAAGAGCTATGTTCTTGATGCTTAAGTTATGAATTCCAAGCTCACCTTGGTCTTTGGGTTGGCATATGTTGATGTTTTATGTGGCAGATAGGTAAATCCTCAAACATACAAATGTTAATGTAGCAATCACCTGGGAGTATTCTAAGGTATCAATTTTTATGGGGAACACGAAGTGAATTAGCCAAGAATCAAGGTCATCCTATGATAAAAACAAGGATAAATAATATGAAGGGGTAGAGAGGATATCTAAAGTTGATACTTTAAAGAAATTAAGATAAGTTCGCATATGGTTATTCACTTTGGGGCATGGTCCAAATACAATAACAAAAAGGGATGAGAAGGGTGCTGAGCTATGTCACAAAGAGCCCTATGTTTTTAAAAACCAGCCCAAACACGGTGGATTATGTAGATCAGACATGGTTGTCACTGTCACAACCTATGGCTACCACACAATTGTGAGACATACGTATCCTCAAGTAAACTATAGACCATATACCACATCTTTGCTAGATATTTACTACTATAACCTGGATCTTGATGGTTGATTAGAGCACTCTATAAGAGTGGCGAACCCATCATCAACAGCAGTATGAACTAAACTTAATCAATCAAAATGATCAAAGTTAGCACAAATAATCCTAGATGTCACTCGAACCTGAGATGCATCTACTGAGGTACAAGTGGAAGAGGAAACTCACAACCGTATCTCCTTCTCTATTTTCTAAGACTAAAGTGGTATGGCTTCGCCATATACTCCAAGTCTTTCATATAACAGAACCGACCAATTTATAAGAGCACAAGTATACAAGCAATCACCGGAGTGATCAAACCGTCATACTTGAACCCA
The DNA here is from genome assembly GCF_019320115.1 of Miscanthus floridulus. Lineage (NCBI taxonomy): Eukaryota > Viridiplantae > Streptophyta > Magnoliopsida > Poales > Poaceae > Miscanthus > Miscanthus floridulus. Next base: position 166,985,157 of record NC_089580.1, read on the forward strand.
TATAAACCCGGTAGTCAACTGAAACCGTGAATGATTTCAAACCAACTTGGATACAACCAAGACCATAGTGATTCAACACAACAAGCCACATGTTACATATATTTCACAAGTAGTTCACAAGTATCTCATATATCGGAGTTCACATAGTTATTACAATATGAGTTTACAAATAGTGGAAGCAAAGTAGTTTGAGACCATCACACACACACTTAGTTCAAATACAAGCCAGTTCCATAGTCATATCCAGCAAAAGCAACATGATAAGATAACATAGAAGATCATGCCCATGATGTAGTTTTCATCCCCCGCATGGTGGAGACAATACTTGCAGTAGCCGTTATAAAGCATGTCATTTGCAACAAGAGGGAATAAACCCTGAGTACGAGAATGTGCTCAGCTAGACTTACCTGTCATAAACCAAAAATAAATGACACCAAGGAGTATGCAAGGCTTTATCGATGGATCTTGCTTGACAACCATTTTGCATAAAAGCTTTAATGATACAAGAGCATAACTTAAATTATTAATTAAGCAACAAGTTATCAATATTAACTTGTCATCTAGATTAACACCTATACTAGAGCAAGCAATTGATTAACTCCAAACATAAGTAACCATATCCGGTCTAATGTTGTAACATCATCATCATCATTATAACCGTCAAGTTTAATTTAGTGTATCTACGTTGCCGCTGCTCAGTCAAGTTCTCACTATCCAGGAGAGACAGTGATTCGAATCGATTCCTACCTAGCTGGGGAATTATTCCTAACACAAACCCAATCAACCTGATCAGTGGTTGTCTCAGGTCACCTTTGGTATAACTCAGGAATAAATTCGCAGTTTCGAACAACGCCGCACTCTCAGGGAATCCACTCTGCCAGGTGGTCAATCTCACATTTGGACTTACGCCAATGGCTCCCCGCACATCCTTACTACCGCTAGAGTGCGCACTTTCACTTCCCAGCCCTCTAGCCTAAGTTGAGCTACTCAGCTTTACGGTTGGAACGAGTTATCTAGCCAACTAAGTGATAGGCATGCGTTGAATATGACATGAGGACGTACAACGAATTGGTCCTTAACCGACATAGATGGGGATAGATCCACACCCAAAACCTCCTTGCCTTGTTGCTTCTCTATCGACATCCTGCCCGATCTTAATTCATTATTAACACATGGTTATTTTTCATGATAGCAAATATAGCCAACCGTGACCAGACATCACCCTAACTTGCAGGTGACAGGAAATCACCTGACTTTACCGGTCTAAGCAAGGCTAAGCTTTGATTCTCTCTTGGACCTAAATAGGATTCAGGGTACGTTTACTGGACAAGGAGTAGATATAAACAAGTGTTTGCATCCAGTTCCTATCACTTAATGCATCAAACATATAAAGATACTCAAAGTAATCATTTTTAAAACGTAGGAGACTTAGAATGCTTTGGGGCTTGTCTTTTAGAAAAGAGGATGGTTGGTGATTGGGACACTCAAGAACTTCTTCATTGGCTCCTTCTTCTGGGGCCTGCACCTCTATCTCTTGAGCTTGCTGCTGCTCCTCCAGAAGTCCTTGCTCGAATTCTAGAAACATGACTCCCTACGGAACACCTATTGTATGCATATGCATAGCATAAGAGTCATGCATGCACAAGAGATGGAAAGTTATGATGAAATGAACAGCCATGTATAGATGGACACATGAATGACACAATAATACAAGATTAACATCCATTTTACTGAGTAGGTGCATATCTCTTTTAGAAAACAAGAACTACACACTCACCAAGCTCTAACAACCTAAGATAAAGTTGTTCATCTTTAGTAAGAGGTCTAGCATCTGCATCTAGCAATTTATCTTAATTAGCCTAAGCATCTAAATCATCACATCAACTCATATAAAGCAAACAAGTCATTCACTGCATTCATAGATTTAAGGCTGCAGACAACAACTGCTAGTTTAACTCATAACTGGAGTTGTACTAATCCAAATGACATGCAACAAGACAATATGGAAAGCTTATGAAATTGTCTACAATTAATATTTAAACATCTCAGCATGATTCTAAAGTTAACAAGGTCAAACTGACACATTTATCAAATCTGATCCAGAAATTCTAGAGAGCTATAATTTCTGAAGACCAACTTTGAACAGGCATAACTCATAAACCATTTGGCCAAATTTCATGAAAATTTAACATAAGCTAGTTAAGTGAGTTATCTTCAACTTGGTTATAGACAAGATTAATAGCAAACCTCATCTTCACCAGTTAATTTACTTAACTCTAAAATCTGTCTAGAAAGTCACTATAAGTGAATTATAGTGAAAATAATATTTCACTACATACAAGGATATTACCATGAGCACTACCAATGTTACCAACAGTTAACATACATCACATGAACACTAGAAAACATAGTGGCCATTCCTAAATAAATTCTTTTCATGCCGTTATTAATTTATTTTGATAATTAGGTTAAATAATAAACACCTAGCCAAATGTACAAAAAATTCCACAAAAATTACAGTAGCTTATGCATGTTCCCAATAAGCTATTGTATAAATTTCACAGCATTTGAACAAGTATAACATCCTACACAAAAATGACAAGCCAGCAGGACTTAAAATAGCATAAATAGGAAACCCTAGTGAAAAGTGTCAAACAATAGAATTCCTATTTTTCTTAGCTTCATCATAATACAAGAACACTGCACAAAAATTTTCATGCTCAAAGGATACATATTTTTACCATGAAAAATAGCACAAGGATATAGGGTTACTTCTAAAGAAATCTGTAACTGAATTATTAAGCATGCACTGGACTTGGAATTTTTATCCTAGCTTAAGCATATCAAGAACAGTCCACTATAAAAATTACACAATTAATGGAGCACTAGAACTCCAGCTATGAAATTCACAAGTTTCTACATAAATAAAGAGCACCTTTGTAGATTTATTTAATTCTCAAATTAAATTCATAGAGCATGTCCACTTTATAATTTTACCACATTCTACACTTCATAAGCATCCCAACAGAATTTGGGTGACCTCAATTGGAGTCCTAGAGCCTCAAATATGAATTTCCCAAAAAAAGTGAGAAATCTATGAAAACACACAACAAAAACCCTAATGGAGAGGCTGACAGGCGGGACCCGTGGGTTAGCCGACCCCACACGCCAGAGAGACAAAGACAGGGGAGAGGTCTAGCCAACGGTTTCTCGCTAACGGCGAGCTCGCCAGCGGTAGTGTCTACACCAACGTGATCTACTCTTCCGCCTACACCCGGTGATGGTCTTGCATGGCCGAAAGAAGCACGGGAACTCCTCACTGATGACCAAGGCGGACGGCGGTGGTGGCACGACGGTACGGTAGCCATCTCCAGCTAGGGCTTGGTAATGCAATGGCTTCCTAGGCTTTGGGGAGGTCCAACGGAGCTTCTAGAGGTATCTAGGACTCGGTGGAAGCTACGAGTGAGCTTGGCCACATGCACCGCTTCACAGCGGCGCACAGAGCTCAACGGTGAGGTTGCCGTTCTGACTAAATGGCGGCAACTCAAAGGTCTCCATCTTGCCAACAACCAGACCTAGGGTTGCTCTATTTGGTGCACTCAAAAGGAGGACGAGAGGGTGGAGAAGCTACGTTGCGGCCAACTCGCATGCCACGACGGGCATGGTGACCACGGCGGCGCCGGTGGCGTGTTCGAGCAGAACCAAAGGGTAGCATGGGATCGACACTGTACTTGAGTATTATAGCTTAGAGGTAGTTCTAGGACAGGGAAGAGAGAAGCAAGAGGTATAGCGAGGAAATGTGGCTATGGCGGCGACCATGGCTGAACTCCGGCGGGGACGCACCCATGGTGGCGCAACAAGAAATGCGGCTTACCAAGGGCACGACTGTGAGCGTAGCTAGATGGGAATGGTAGAGCAGAGTGAGGCAAAGCTGTGAGTGTAGTGGATTTGAGAATGGGGCAGCTGTGAGCATGCGCGAGCTCATCAGAGCTACTGTGACAATGATGGTGAGCGTGGTGAGCAGCTGAGAGTGAGGAGGCGAGCGAGAGGGAATGACCAGCGCTGTGGTGGCTTGGATGCGTCGCTGGAGCCTTGCTAGCTATCGCTGCCTGATGAGCGGGCCCTACGCTGGCGTATGGTCACCAAATGGAATGTGCAGCCAGTGCTTTGTTGGCCATGACGGCGTGAGCTCGGCGGCCATCAAAGCTAGCATGAGCGCCTGATAGCCCGATTTCATACCCTCCTAATTCCTAATCTGTAGCGAGTTAGCAAAATCTCCTAGAATAAAAGTTATAGAGCTATGATAGAGCTACAATTATTCTATAGAAACCATCAGCTAATTCGCAAAGGATCATAGTTACATCAACCCAAACATAGGTACATGGAAACTGTGTGGCACCTAGGACTTAGAAAATTTTCTAAGTGCTGAATCAGCACCCAAATCTGACTTGTGGTCCATGTTTGGGACTATTCCACACATTTTCATAACTTGGCCTCTAAACAAAGTTTGTTCCATATATAATTTTCTACAACTTTGCTTTAGGTTGCTCAGCCATGCAAAGCTTCTAACTTGCAGTTCATAAAAGGTCAAACAAATTGGTTCCCTAAGTCAAACTAAACACATCATGACTTAGGGGCTTGATTAGGTGAAATGATCTACATGAACATTGTTCCATTAAGTATCCTAAGTGTAGCTAAGGGATTTTAGTGACCAACAACCACCACTAGCACTCAATCACACATGATCATAAAGCATACATACAATGAAACATAAAACAACAATAGTATGTTTCACATGTTTCATAGCAATGTTTCATATGGAAATGCTTATGCATGAATGAATGATGCTTATGCTCATGCAATGCAAGTGCAATTATGCAAGCCTAACACCTAGGGTGTTACATTTCACCTTGCTTCTATGCCTCAAGAGTGGTGCAACATTGGTATCTCTAGGCCAGTTGGAGTCGATGGAACTAACAAGTGGGGTTAGGCGACCTCCACTTATGTTAGTCAACCCTTGGATGCATTGCCATGGTGCATCGGTGGCTCCAAGTTACTTATGATACCAGTTGGTAGGTATCCGATGTGAGTCTCAGAGGTTTGGTGTAATAGGGGGCCGCCTGACCTCATTGGGGTTGCTCGACCTTTCCCTACCAGGTCTGCCACCCATCTTCTGTTGGTTAGTTGATTTGCGGTCCATTTTATGTGTGGTAAGTGAGTCAGACATAGTTGAAGTCCTTTTGTTCTATTGGAAGTGCCAATGAGTCCATGTGTCTCCAGTTGGCTTCATTTCAACTCTTGGTGTGAATCGACATTAGTGCAACATGTGTGATGAATTTTGAGTGGGTTACCTTGCATGAATGGTGGCCATGTGTGGGTTGGTCGACCTAGGGCTAGACCACACAACACATTTGGCCCATTCTGACCTATCTTTTACTTATTTGTTCCTACACTCACTACTAGGAATATCCACTTCTATGACGAACAACTTTCATCATTGAAGGAGTCAAATTTTCATCATAATTTTAGTTTTATGATGAATTTATGATGAAAAATGGTTTGTCATAGAAGTCGCATCATTCTTGAACATTTATGACGAATCTAGAAAATTGTCAGAATTGGATAGATCTATGATGAAAACTGACCGTCATAGAACTGTTTTGACATGCGTGGTAGGGGGGCAGCCACGCTGGCAGTTGCTTCCGTTGGTGATGCTTTCCATGTGTACATCCTATAGCCGGTTGCATTGGAGATGGTTTAGGTACGTGTCACCTTCTTATTGCACAACGTGGTCATCTTTGGTTCTTGCACGTTTTAGGTTCTTACTGGACCACGTGTTGGGCCCCTGTTGTTCCATATGTCAGTTTTCTAGTGGTGCACGTGTCGTGTTGCAGTTGGGTCATGTGTCACTTCTTCATTGGACCATGTGTCGTATTTTTATTGGTCCACATGGCATGACCATAATACCCCGTGTGTCTTTCTTTTACTCAACCATGTGTCTCGATGTTGTATGCCCGCGTGTTAGTATTTTATTGGGCTATGTGTCACGCCCTGAGCTACCCACGTGTCTTTTTCTAATTCGACCATATGGCAGGACAGATTTGTACCATGTATTTGGTTTGTATTGGCCCACATGTCCTATCCTGACTCTAACATGTGTCATTCACGGGTTCATCCACATTTTAGATTCTTATTTAACAATGTGCCTGTGCTGGATCTACCATGTGCACACCAATCATTACATTAGAAAAAATGATTTTAGATCTACACTGCTTCACAAAATGACTACATGCATAATTATATTAAACCTGAATCAAATAATAGCAGTTCAGCTTAGTAGCAAACCACTGACAGAGTTCACTACATGTTCACAACATCAATAAGACTGAGAGTTACCTGCGCTTAAGAGCATGATATGCTCATGAAGATTATTGTACTCCTCCTATTGCTGTTTCTTGAACTCCTCAAACTCCCTATCAGTGTTTTCTTCCTTCCTCTTTAGTTGATCCACTTGTTCGGCAAGGACAGCTGAACCTTCCTGTTGAGCAGCAAGCTGTTCCCGAAGTTTGGAGCATCTTGTCATGATACTAGCATTCTCCAAAGAAAAGGTGTTGCTGGTGGCTTAGGAGAGGACCTTAGAAACAACATCAGCAATAGATTCTTCCCGTATAGTTTCCATAGCTTCCTGTTCAAACCAAGGAGTAAACATTAGGAAGAGGACTTAAATTGCAGAACCAAGAAATAATTTCATTACAAATAATGTATAGGTCTTCCTTAGCCTACTATCAACAGAGATTCATAAGCACAATGCATAGGTAACATATTAACTGTTGTAACATTACAACTTCAAAATGATGGTGCTACTTTAGGCTCCTCCTACTTTTCCTTCTTTTATGCCAATGGCTTCAACAAATTTCAAGGAAAAGCAAATGAAAATACTTACCACTATTCCTCTTGCAGCATCGCTCAGTCCCATGTTGCTATTGGTATGGAAGTTGTTGAAGATTCCCACTGTATCGACATCTTTATGAGGTCGATCATGTTCTTCAACGAGCACTTCTTGATCGTGTCATGCGTCCTTCCTGTTTTTGTCCTTCTATTAAAACTGCACATGCCTTTCTGTTGATACAAAAGGCATTGCGTATTTGATATAAAAAGAGTAACACAACCATCACTTACATATGCTTGCAGGTGGGCAACATAGGAGCGAGATCCTGTAACCTAGTGGTACTTGACTTTTACAAGGTTTCGCTTGTTCTGCTTCAAGACTGCCTATAACCATAATTATGTTAGATTATAGCACAAGTAGACCACATAAAGACTAGACAAGAAATAAATGAGTTCACACACACACACCCCTTGTTCTTGGAACTTAACCACTTGTGGACAAGTGCACACCACTGTGCGTCATTCATGTAAGACACAAGAGAGGTCTTTTTGATTTGATTAGCAGGGAGGCCGTTGAAGTAGTATCACTTGAACCTATACCATGTCTACCATATAACAGACTAGAATATACTCGTGCATGCTTCTTTTGTTGCTTCATCATTGTCATCAATGGCCAGCCTCAACTACAGAAGTGTGAATACAAATTAAATCCATTACCAAATTGCTCAAGGCAGAGTTGAATGTCAACAGAGTATATACATACTTATAGATAGCTTGGCCACAAATTCATTGAGATGTTTGATCCGTCGCTTGTAATATTTCTAGTGTGAAAAAATTGGTACTTGAGACCTAACTACTACACCTGCCTCTGAGGTAAACTTCGCAGCTTGCAATGGATAATGTGGCCTTTTGTTCCCCTCGACAACCGAGATGGGCATCCTTGTTCCCATTGATTGGGTGGTTTTGTGAAGCCCAACCCTCTTAGTTGCTTGCCTCGAGTTCCTCGCTCTTCTTTGCAATGGTATTACACAGTTTTTATACATTTAGATTGTTAGAAAAGAAACATGGATATCAAATAGCGTGACTTGATTTATAGACATGTCTAAGGTAGTATCAACCTTCGCAAGTTTGGTCACTCTATGGGTGGGGAGGTGGCAATGTAGACGAGGGTCCCGATCTTCCGTCAGGTTCAAGATAAACAACGATTTGTTCAGAGAGCGACACACCGATCCGGCTTCAGATCACAAAGACCCAAACCCTGCAACCTTAGCACCACGTCTCCTCTAGTTATCAACCGTGTCACAATCTAGTTGACCTCGCCAAGAAGGCTAATCCCTGCTGCGAATAAAAAAATACAAGCAAGAACAAGATAAAAAACAACTCAATTAAAGTGACAATCGTAGATGAATGATTAAGCACTCGAAGTTGGGGTCTTGCAAACCGATAACGGCGACTATTCAATGACAGATTGATCTAAAACAAAACCCAAAACCTAAAGTAGGTGGTGGCTACTGATTATATAGCCTAAGGGATGTCTAAGGATCCCTCTTCACGTCCTAAAGGTGTCCCAACACGTTACAAGGCCCAACGGCCCAAAAGACGATGATGCAGCGTCGTGACAGATTCTGGACATCAACTTGTTTTGACGATTCCCATTGATTTTGATGGAATTTTGATGTGGGACCACTTCCATTGGTTTCCTTATGAAATTATCTTTCCATCCATATGTGGATTATAAAAAACGGAGTCCATATGCGACCTGGACGTCCGTTTTACTACACGCTGGTCCTGGAGCCCGAGATGGACTCGAACTCAAGTTGGATTGGGCCTCCGGCTTGGCTTGGACGTCCTTGCTGGCCTCTTAAGGTGGTGGCCAAGGAGGAGGACGTCCAAGGGCTTTCTTGGTGGGTTCTCCAAGTCCTTGGGCTATGCTCCCACTTGGGCCAGGGTCCCAAGGATGAATAACAAGCCCATAATGATAGTGTAGCTCCCAGCAGAAACAACGATAGAATATCTTGATGGTTTGGAGGCCTTGCTGATGTGATATTGAGATGAGACCAGATCTATTTGAAATCTTATCAAACAAGCTTTCGATCAAGTGTTCATTGACCTCGATCGCACTCCAGATGGCTGAGTTATGGCCTTCCCAATGAAGCACTGTCGAGCTGCCGATGAACCGAAAATTCAACTTTGATGAACTTGCACGTTGAGACATATTTGTACCTACATTCAAATAACGACATGTACATGTGGAACCAAGTGAATTGTACCAAAAATCACTATGCAAATGTAGGAACGAGCTCACCTTATAAACAATGGTCGTATCCGATGGTGTCATGTCCTCATCAGGTGGAGTCTCCTCTTGAGCAAGGCTAAGGTCATCTTCACATGACTAGTCCCTCATAATGCTTTGTTCGCCTTGTGCGTGCTGACTTTTGGACCTAGTTCAAACTACAAGATGCTACAACTCTATTAGACTAGTTGGCTTCACTCTCTTGGATTGCCATCCCCCAGGACCCATATCGGTGCTGCCTTTTGCCCTGCTGACAGGGAGTTCTCTATGGCTTGTTCAACGCAAAGCCTAAAATTGGAGAAACAAACTTAAGCAGCAAGCATATAAAAATTGCATTGCTATCCACACAGCAGAGAATTGAATTGCACTGCTACCTAAACCAACCCTCTCCCATCCCAACATGACAAGATAGAACAAGCACTTCAATTGGAAGGGGTACCGACTCTTCTAAATCTATATCTGTATCACCATATCCCTGAACACACTCCCCTGCTTTAGGGAGATATTCTAGATGTCAAGATGTAGATTACAAAGGCATTTATTGAGTTAACCTTGTACCGAATGTCAACAAAATAGAGCAGGAGTGTGCAAATTAGGTGCCTAAACTATAGCTTATATGGAAGCCATTACTTGAATAAAGCACATGTGAACTACAGCTTATACGGAAGCTATTACTCGAATAAAGCACATGTGAACTACAATCAACTAAGAAACATGTAACCTCATCACTATATTATATCTACATGTCCTAGGTCCAACCACTAGAATACAACACGCATCATAAAAGGAATTTGGATATCTCTTCCTATTCCTAGCTACGCTGTGTCGTCGACACTGCCCTTTTGTCATCCTGGTCGTGGAAGTGGTGCGGCCGACATCAACAAAGGGGTAGCAGATCCGGTGTGGCTATCATCAATGATGACGCTGGGGCTTGGTCATGATAGGTGCTGATGTAGGGGGTCTAGATCCAGTGTGTACCACCATTGATGGCGGTCCTTCCACCATCAGCGGACCTGCTATCGATGAAGGGGATTGGATCCGGCTCTGGCTCTGGTTAGGATTCGGAAAGGTATGAGAGACGGTGCGGCTGAATAGTGGAGAGGGAGTCAAGCTGCTATGCCAGTGCGCCTAGCTAGGGTTTGGACCTAGGTGGTAGAGGGGGCTAGGCTTTGGAGCAGGAGGAGAGATGGTGTGGTTGGTCCGACTGGAGAATGGAGATGGAGGCAGAGACGATGACTCCTTGTGAATTTATGTGGCCATCACAATACCACAAATACCCTTGTCTAAAATCGATGGTGTGGTAAACCAATTTTCTGTGTGGAGGGCAAAAGAGAGAGATCTAATTTTTGTTCGTGTAGACGACACTACTGGGCGTGGGGATTTTGTTTTTTCCCGAAATCAATTTTTCGTGTAGGAAGATCGCCGCTCCGTCTGGCATCTGGTGAGCAAAGACCAAATTTTATATGATGATGATATATTACGGAGTAATACACTAAGGCCTTGTACTAGAATGATTTAATGTGGACGGATCTGAAATGTCTGTCATCGTTAATGCTTGCAGACTTCATATTGCCAGCTAGATTGTACCAGTCATAGCGCAGAAGAACCACCGTCCTATGGCTTTGTACACTGGAGTTATACATCAACTGAATAACTTCTTTAAGGAGACCATAAAATTTCACTGATTGGCCTTCATGTGCATCGGCGGTCATGACACCACTGTTCTGTGTACGCAGGGATTTCTCATGGTCAACAGTGCTATACCTGACTCCATTAATACTACAAGCTGTACAGACCTGGACTCGGGTATTAGGACCACATGACAGTGCATACAAACCTTCACTGACCTCTATTGGTTTCTCTCGATGTAGCTCCTCGATCTGCACACAAACATGAAACCACTGTCACCACTAAGTTGTCATATAATTCTGCCAATGATAGGCCTACCATAACTAAAATATGCTAATCACATACATGAGACTTAAGCCATGCTGGAAACTCTACTGCTAGCCTACTATCAACATCATCACTTGTCCCTTCTTCCTCTAAAATTTGTCTATATTTTCTGTAGCACATATAAGAATTATTATTGGTAACATTTCATACGTAATATAGGAAATAGCAAATCAGCGTATAAAAAATCATACTTACTCCACGTATGGTCCAACCTCGTCGCAGTTATTAAGCACGTACTAAGCTAGCTTATTGATTTTGGCTTTATCATCGATGTTCGTTGATGTAATCTTGCCAATGGGCTTGACACCATGCATGAAAATAGAGGTGTCACCATTTGCTAGCCCATCATGTGACATATTGTCATCGCGGTTATATCTTGTTCGAACATCTTCGATGAACATCTCCCAAAATGCCAGCGTCTCCCTTTCTAAGAAAGCCTCCGCAATTGATCCTTCATGCCTGACCCTGACCCAGTCGCCATTCTATTGAGTACATCCATCCATACTATACGGACTCTCTAAGAAGTGCCTTGTCAGGTAGATGGATAGCCAAGTGTACCATAACATTGAAAAAGGCTGGTGGAAAAATCTTCTCAAGCTTGCATAAGATGAGTAGGATGTCCCATTTCAGCTTTATCTTGACTTCTTTCCTCAGAGTTCTACTGCACAGTTGCCTAATGAAGTTCCCAAGTTCTGAAACAGCTTTGTATACATCTTTGGGAACAAAATCTCTTAAGCTTGTAGGTATGATCCTCTGGAGAAGGACTTGGCAAGTATGCATTTTTAGCTTACCAACTACCTTGGTACCATCTGCACTTATGGATTTTGCTAGGTTGGTTGCATAACCATCTAGAAACTTGACACCTTTAAGGAACTTGCAAAATTCTGCTATGTGTTTTTCCTTCATGACATAGCGAGCTTCCAGGAATTTAAGTGAGGTGCCTTGCTGCACGCCGTGATATTGAGGCCCTATGTTCATATCATGCAAATCTAGCCTAGCATTCGTTGTGTCCTTTGTCTTGCCCTTCACTTTCAGCAATGTCCAAAGAATGTTTTCACATATATCCTTCTCAATGTGCATGACATCAAGATTGTGTGGCAGCAACAGGTCCTTCCAATACGGTAGCCCCCACCAAGCAGATTTTTGATTATAAATCACTGGCTCTCCATGTTTTCATTTCTTTTTTCCACCGTGCTTACCTAGGTAGACATCTTTCACCTTCTCGAGTTCCTCAAGGACCTCCTCTAAGGTGAACTTTTTTGGCGCATCTCTATCCTCAGTTTCTCAATCAAAATCCAAGCTCTTCCTCCAAGGGTGATTCCTAGGAAGCTAATGACGGTGTCCAAGGTAGCCTACCTTCTTTCTTAGCCTCCTTGACAATGGATTTTTGTCGTAATAAATACATGCATAATAACCTTTTGTAGTTTGGTCTGACAAGTTGCTCAATGCTGGAAAATCATGTATGCACTAAAGCACGGCAGCGCGCATAGTGAACCCTTTCTTATTATCAGGATGTAGTACATGAAAAGTGTCGACATCCTTCCATAGGTCTTTTAGTTCTTTTATAAGAGGCTCCAAGAATATGTCAAAATCCTTTTCTAGAGAGGTTGGGCCCGAGGTCAGTAGAGACATAAAGCAATTCAATGGGTTCACACATTCCCATGGTGGTAGGTTTAGAGGTGTTATAAGAACATGCCACATACTATATGTTGAGCTAAAGTTGCCAAATGGATTGAAACCATCTATGGCGACAACAAGCCTCAAGTTTCTTGGATCATTTGCAAAAGTTTTGTGCTTTTGATCAAAGTCTTGCCATGCCTCCCTATCTGCTGGATGGCTCATTTCACCAGTATTCTTCTCTCGCTTAGTCTTGTGCCATTCGACATCCGTTGTTGTTCCTCGAGTAGCAAATATCCTCTACAACCTTGGTATTAGTGAAAAATGCCTCAAAACCTTATGAGAAACTCACTTGCTACCAAATGCATCCTCCCATCTCGACTCTTTGCATTTTGGGCACACTTGCAATTTCTCACGATCACCCCAAAACAACACACAATTGTTCTTGCACACATGGATACTTTCATAACCTTGTCCCAATTCTTGAATATATTTGTGTGCCTCCTCACATGATTTTGGTATGTTGCTCCTAGGGAATGCATCTGACAGCAATGCCAATAGTGCATCAAAATAGTTGTTGCTAACTCGAGAGTGAGACTTGATATAGAGCAACCTGACAAGGAAGGAGAATCTTGAGAAGGTAGATCTAGAAGAAACTGGTTGCTTCAACTCATCCAACACTCTTTCAAACTTTGGGACTCTTTAGCTCGCTCTTCAGATGTTAATATGTTTTGAGCTAAATCATCAAATTCTAGTTATATGTTATTGTCGCCATCCTCCTGCTCCTCATCCCCCGCAATCCAACCATTATGATGACATCCATGCACATCTGATGGCTCTATAATGTGAGTACCTCCTCCCTCTTCCCCATGATGAATCCATGTGCTGTATGTGGGTGACATTCTATATATAAGAAAGTCGTCCTTCACCTCCTACCAAGTTTTATCCACCTAGTTAAGACATTTTGTACATGGGCAAGGGATCTTTTACCTATGGTATCTTTGTTCAACTGTATCCATGAACTCTTTAACTCCTATGATGAACATCGGTGAGAATGGTCTCCCATTACGAATGTAGGATCTGTCCATCGATCTGTTGCAACAAAAGTATGCAAAGTATGTTAGAGTTTAGACCATTGGGTGGACAATAGCAAAACTTGCATTAGAACAAAGCATACAGGGTTCAAGAGCACTAATCTATGCATTTGTTCATATCATACTATGGGACAGTATGGTTTTCTATTTTTGTGTGACAAAAGCATTGATTTCAATTTAAATTCATACATAATAGCCTTTCTTTGTGTACTCAGTCCTATAATCACAGAAGAAGGTACTCATACCTTTGTTCTATGAACTGGCATGGCTCGGCTCCAAGGCACCTCTACTGTGGCACACACCTGATCATGTGGACGCCAATGCCACAACACTCCACCAGGAGAGCGTCGCCACACCACCAAAAGGATGCATGAGCCACCACAGCAGACCCCCGCCTCGTCCACCACCGCAAGTCCATGGGGCATAGATTTGTTTTCACTTGTTGGAGATATCCAATTTAGGTCAAACCTATAGGGCATCCACATAGCCAATAGGATACTATAGCATCTCTAAAGAGACATCAGCACAACCAGGCGTCTAGCATAATGGTAAAGACGTTCCATTCCTAGATCCAGATCTTGCATTCGACTCCTAGTTATTAGACCTTTTTTTTGAGAAATTAAACCCCGATGGAACACATGGTACAAGTGACACTTAAGCCATTAGGTCCGATAGGTCAGATGAAGATGGAGAAAGGTCCCATAGGTAGATGTGACACATAAGCTGTCAGATCCCATAGGTCAGATATAGAAGGATCCTATAGGTACACGTCGGATGGAGAAAGGACTGAGCGAAGACTTTTATGGCAAATTGCAAGCATCACGAATGAGTAACTATAGGTCCCATAGGTACATGTCGGACGTCTAGTCCCACAGGTCGAAGGTAGAAGCATCCCACAGATACACGTTGGATGGAGAAAGGACCGAGCAGAGACTTTTATGATGAATTGCAAGTGTTAAGGATGAGTAACTACAGGTCCCATAGGTACATATAGGATGTCAGGTCCCACAGGTCGGATGCAGAAGGGACCCACAGTGTGATAGAACATCCCAATTTATACAAGATTTAGTTGAACAAGCATGTGGATATGATTAAGTTTTTAGAGACAAGATGGTTGTTAGAATAGGTAGCAAAAGAGGTCCCAAAAGGGTTCTGGGCATGGCTTCACAACACAGGCACATGGACATACCACAGGCAAGAGTTAGCATTTTTGTGAAAACTCAGCGGTGTTATGTTAGCATTTGGGAAAACTTAACTTTGACTAACTAATTAAACAAAAGCTCAAGACATACATAGGTACATATTTTTAAGCAAAAGTATCTAAGGTTAGCAACCACATGCATAGGCTCAGATCTTTAAGCAAGGAGGTCTACTTAAAGGCAACCACAAGATCAGTACAATGATAAGGCTCGATAACAACTCATATGCTTACCGAGGACAAAAGGTTAGAAAAACTATGGTACCATCTAGATAACAAGACAATCACATATATAAAGAACTCATGTGAAGTTAACTTGAAAGGAAGAACCAGACATTATATAAAAAATGCATGTGCAGGCTACTAGCAAGATACACTACAAGCTTTAATTTCAAAAGATTGAAGTTTTTGTGAACTACTAACTTGTCATCTATTTTCTTTGAAAGCAAGCATACAAGACAAAACAAATCACACACTATCTTCAAACACAGCTATTCAGGCATCATGGAACAAGGAATTTTGCTTAGCTTTACACAAAGAAGATAGCAACATTACACTGATTATTAATTGTAGCAAGTTATTACTAGAACAGAGGAGAGGAAGGCATGTTAATGCACAAGATAACAAACATGATGCATGCTCATCCTATTCATCCTCACAAAGTTGCCATTTTAATAAGGGCAATCATGTTCTACTTTGGGGGCATAACACGTACTCTCTCAATATATATAGCTAGCCGTCAGCTATATTCAATCTACACATTTGTGGTCAGTATACCTGCAGAAGATTTCATTTTAGCCCAACCCCACATACATATATATATCGAAAGTAAAGTTATCTATGATCTCTATATCAAGCAAGGACTAAGTCACTAATTACTAAGTTAGTGAGCTCTCAAAGACTAAACTAAAGAGGCTCACTAACCAAACTACTTGACAAACTAGCTAGCTCTCAAACTAATTACACTAAAGAGCTTAGCTATACTAGAATGTAAATACATAAGATTTTTCCTCCACCATTTGATCACTAGGTAGCAAAAGCGGTCATTCTTACCTGCTTACCCGAGTATAGAGGTATATTGATCCATACATTACCATTCAAGCGAATGGCATCCATACAATAGCATGTCATATGGACGACGAAATAAAATTTTCAATAAGATAAATCCCCCCATATTTAGTGTTAGTTTACTTAGCTACCTAGTAATCCTTAAGTAGGGCTTAATAGAGGTTCCTGCTAGCATAATTTTGAAAACCTAGTTTGAAACAAGTTGCATATAGCTAAGTTTTTTTGTCAAAAAATAGGCTTTTCAAAACCAAAACTTTGTTTTTGAACTATGTACATGATAGTATTACACTTAATCTTGCTCTAATGCCAGCTATGATAGAACCACTCAATTTATACAAGATTAAGTATGACTGTCCCCGTTAAACACATTGACACGCGCATACCGTCACTTATATAAACCCGGTAGTCCATTAAGTACCACGAAGGCCTCGATAAATCAACTTCACAGCCAAGATCGTACTAGATTCAACAAATACATATCACATACACAAAGTTTGCAGTGGAAATAATATTACAATAGGGTCACAAGTAATTAATACAAGTTCAGTTTCAAATCCAATAGGTTAAAACAACATAACTTTGAAATGATTACCAAATCATAATTTTGAATCATGTTGCTAGCTCTGATGACAACCTCCAACAAAAGCATAGATGAGAAGCAAATACAAAATGGCTGAGCCCACCGGCACTTAGTCACCACCTTCAGCAGACATAGCACTTCACCTGCAATAGGGTGAGATAAAACCCTGAGTACTCAATTGTACTAAGCAAGACTTACCTAACAGGAGAAAAATAAAGACTCCAATGATTTGCATGGTTTATTTGGTGGAGCTAGTTAGATAGCATAATCTTTTGCAAAAGAGCTTACTATGAAAGTCCTTACTTTCAATTTTTTAGCATCAAGTTTAGTGAAACCAATTATAGCTAAGTTTGCATCTATCCTGTACCAATCATTTGATTAATAAGTATCATAGTAGTAACCATATTCAATTATCATGATCAATAGAACCATCATGTTTCATCAGTTACTACGACTGCCGGAGCAAGGTATGAGTTTCTCACTATCCAGGAGAGACGGTGATTTGAATCGATTACATCTAGCTGGGCAATCCCAATCACACACCCATACAAGCCCACATTATCTCGCTTAGGTTACCGTTCACTCATTCGGCGATGAGTCTGGACCATTTCGCAAAACTCATGATCATGCATCCTCACATGAACTGCCCGAAGCTCGAAGCTCGAAGCTCATAGCAAATAGGGTCTTGGACTAGTCCCCTTCCTTGAATACTCTCCTCCTAGCATTGCTAATGGTCCAATATACTCAGCCTAAATGAGCTAATTGGCTTCACGGTCAACTATAACTCAGGCCCCTTTTATGTGTTTGGTACCTTCCATCTTAACCAAGGTCCGACAATGAAGCGATCCTTAAATGACATAGACAGGATCAAAGAATACATGCCTAACCGGCATCAACAACAATCATAATAGCACCAGATCCCATCCGGTCTCCAGTTATCCATTATCACCTAGTTCTTTTCCATGATAGCAAATATAGCCAACCATGTCAGAGTAGCCACCTATATCTCGCAGGCGATAGGAATCACCCGACTTATATCGGTCTAAGCATAGCTAAGCATAGAGCGACCTATACATACTAGTAAGGATACATGTATATATATTGTAGACAAGGTAAGACACGCTGCAACGGGTTTCAATTCAACTCCTATACTTAATGCACAATACAAAATATAAACTCAAGTGTATTTTAAAAGAGAGGTAGGAGGCTTAGAATGCTCCAGGACTTGCCTAGGCATGAAGTGCAATATTAGTTAGTTAGCTTCATCTTTAGGTCACGATCAACCATCGTCTTTATCTCCTAGACTTGGTCACTGTTACACCATCTTTGGGTTTGACTCCATAGTCCACCAATCGATTCATCATCCGTTATCGCACCTAAATGATATGCATGGATGCAATGCATGTTTGAGTGAAACAAACATAACACAAATGTTTGGAAACATGGAGCACAAGCATCGTGTCACTAGGACGAATTAGGATTTTAATCATTTGTGGTTTAATTCCCATTCTAATTGGAACCTACTCACAAGTTGGTTATTAACAACACAACATAATTGCATACTACCATAATTTGCTAAGCATGATGGAATGCGTAAACATGATACATGATGAGATATACAAATGTGTATAAGGACTCAAACAAAATCAAACATCTTGAGTACAACTTTCCTTCATCATAAGAGCTAGGGCTTATATTACTAAAAGCATGCAAGCCATTTTTATTTTGAAACAACTCTTATAATTCAATTATAAGGAATAGTAACTCTATAATTGAATTATAAAGAAACACATGTTCATTATGAAAGTAATTAATCTAATATGGACCAGCAGGGGTTTAACATTCTTCTTAACATATTTTTACCTTAGAGAACTTACAAAAAACTAAACAAACAATTAATTAAGTCATTTTAACATTTATAGAGCATATAAAAGGCATAAACATACTTAAATCAATTAAGTTGACTTGATCAATATAGCATGAAACTCTTTGTAGAGGCATAAACTAACATAATTGATATTCACAAAAAGTTTCATTATTTTTGGGCTTATATTTTTTACTACACTAATTATGCAACAAAACTTAATTAGATAAATTATTGCATTTTCGAGCACACAAAAACTATTATTTTATGGTAACAATTATTTTTACCACATAGAGCACATTATCACAAAGCCAACAAAACAAGTTTCACATTTTAGCATTCTTCTACATTTAGTTATGCATTTTACAAGAATCAACACATTTATAAGAATTAATAAAACACTAAAAAAATAAAAGGGCTTTGGGCCCAAAGTGGCCTATCTCGGCCCAATGTCGTGAGCAGACGTGGCCCAATGATGCACGCGTTGTGGCCTAGCAAATTGGCAAAAAGGCCCTCAAGTTTTTACAAAATCACAATTAAGCCCAAACCACTATTTGTTTCCCTCTGTTCCTTCTCACTTAACACCCCACCCATCTCTCTATTTACTTTTTCTGATCCTTTGCTCATCACAGAGTAGAGCACTAGTGGGGAATCAGCCCTAGTTCGCTGGTGGCGAGGTTGTCACTGATGAGGCCGACACCTACATGCTTGTGGTTGGGCGAGTTAGGGTTCCTAGTGAGCTCGGCTATGGCTATGGCGGAGCAGAGCGTGGCGATGCAGCGATGGACTCACTGCTCTAGTGTTCAGCTAGCTAATTAGGGTAAGGGTTAGCTCAACAGAGCTCACCATGACTCAGTCGATCCCACAGATGAAGTAGAGATGGCGCAGATGCGGCTACCGGCGGTGAAGGCAAAAGCGGCGGCATGAACTAGCGGCAAGGGCGGTGTTCTAGCGCGTCCTATGGATGAATAGTGAAACAAGCGAGCCAATGAGCATCATGGGCTCATGGTGAAACTAATGGAAGTGAATGGAGAATGAGATATCAACCTAAGACAGCTTGGCATGGCGAGATGGCCACGGTGGCGCTCGGCGGACGACCGCAATGGGGACCAGCGCTGGGGATGACTCCAGTGGAGAGAGGTGACGCAACAAGGCTCAATAAATGCACAAGGACTAGGCGCATCTAGCTGCAAGAGGAATTGGATAGAGGTGACGTAGCCACAGCAAATTTGACCAGCGAATGGAAGGTGGCCAGTGGTGGAAAGAGAAGAAAGAAAAAAAGACAGCCGGCGGCTTGGCTTTTAAACGGCTACAATGATGCGGGAGAGGACGCCAGCATCTTCTAGAGTCAGCTACATCATCGATGTCGTGGCCATGGCGATGACTTAGGTAAGAAGCTCTCCCTGATGACACTGTAGCAACATGTTAGGTCTTCTTTCTTGCTCTCCATCTCTCAAACGAATCGTTCTCAGCTCAAAATCTCTTACTAACAGTAGTAGAGCCACATGATATCCTCAACATTGCTTAAATGAGTACCCATAGAAACTTGATAGTTTGAAAGGTTTTCAATTTTGAAAACCTAACCCTGAAACTAAAAAACTACATTTAGTTTACAGTGCTACAAATGAATTGATTTGCTACTTTGGGCAATTAATTAATAGCCAAACATTGATCAAACAACCCAACCACTAGCTCAATATTAAAGTGCAAACATCATACCAATTCATAGAAGCAAAGTTGCACAAATTTTATTTATGAAAATTGATTTAATAATTCACCAAATATTCAACTTAATAACTGATATTTAGGGATAGATTTTTGGAAAGCTAAAACAGCACTGCATTCAAACTTATGATCACTATTTGAAGCACTTAATAGCTAAAATAGAGGATGATGCAAAAAAACAAAGTTTCAAGAACATGACCTACTCTACAACTTTTATTTAGAGAAAATTTTCATATTTTGAATAAAAAGTAGAGTTACAAATTAAGCAAAAAGGGATAATGAGAAAGGCTTAAGCTAGGGGTTTGGATATTTTTAAGCACTTTCTTCACATTTTTCAAATTTATATCCTATCTAATTTTTGTTCAAGAGTTCAATTAAAGTTGTTGAAACATGAATGCAAGGTTTAGTTGACATCACATGTTTCTACTCAATTAACAAAAGTGTTTTTAAGCAAAGCGGGAATTATCATTTCTTATACCTTTTTGATCCAAAACAACATGCAACTTTTCATGTGACCAGGATATGTTCATGATTAGGTGATGCACATGGAAAGACATGATTAAAACTACTCATGCACATTTTGAAATAAAATTTACTGTTAAACAAAAGAGTTTTGTCTTTGCCTTTGAAAAGTTTAAGTTAGGTCATATTTGAAAGAATTTGAGTCCACCTCTATCACTACTTGTTAGGTGTTAAACTAAAGCTCACAATCATCCTTTGACTTGTTTAGATTAGACTTAATTCACTGCTTAACTTAAATTTGACACCTGAGGTGTCACGGCCCTCCCCCCTTAATAGAATCTCGTCCCGAGATTCTGGGTGAAAGACTTTTCAAGGGGAGATAAGCATGTCAGCTTTTCCAACATCTAAGATAACACTTAGCTTCTTACAACTCCACAAGAATGCTAGATGTAAGTTGTTACTTGGTTCCAAATAAAATATAAATGGTAGTAGCACACAAGATTATTAGAAACAAGACAACTTTCTGAACTTTCACATCCTTTTGTGGCTGACTTTATCTGGAGAATTTCCTTTATTGGCTCCCACGAGGTATTGTATATTCTTGGAAGATCTAAGATAACATTATTACTTTGGGAGGAATCCAAGATAGCATTATCTAAAGTACTTTGCCTTCGGTGTATTGACAAGAATTCGGTCTCAAGTAAAGGCTAGTAGCTTTAGATCATCTATTTTTCTAGCGAATATAGCATATATAATCTTGCATATTGTTTGAGACCATGGGGAGATGAACTTTGCATTATGAAAAGCTGATACATGCTTAGGCTTCTAGAAAATACTTATCTTCAATGGCTGAGTGTTTATTCACCAAGTTTGAAAAATAATACTCTATCAATCGGCTTGAGTTCTAATTTCCTTTATAATATAGTTACAAGCCAATTAAAACCTTCTTGTTGAACTGCTTTGGCATTGAGCAAATCTTCTCAAGATCAATCAATAGCTCAAAGTTAGAGGATTTCCCAACATAATCCAAAATTTGTTGTGTGACATATTTCAACTTATCTTCAATTGGCACTGCTATGAGTTAATTACTTAGAACACCTTGATGGCTCAAGAATAAGGGACTGTTTCTGAAGGTCCTTCTATGTTCATCCAATAAGAATTTGGGGAACCTTGAAATTCTTGCAGGTTACTTCTCTAATTATCATGAAATATATATAGCTTCATCCATAGCGGACCTAGTATATCCAAAAATTTTAGAGCTTCACTTAGACACTTCTCACGAAGGTTGGAGGACAACAAATCCGAGAATGAGTCCTGAACCAATTCTTTATTAGTATCCACATGCGTTATAGTGCTGGCCTTAACGAAGGATGTATTCTCCTTGGCCATCCACTTAGCTGATAATACATCTTATACTATCTAAGTGATTGTCCAAGGTGGAATTAACTTGATTTCCTCAGGGCCTAGAAATGAAAGTGGTATAAGCATTGCTAACTAGTTTGTTGGTTCTTTTACTTAACATTATTATGTGAGACATAGCCTTCGTAGCTACCAGAGAGCCATTACCTAGCTGGAGGTTAACCTTCCCACTGTGGCAACTAATCAATTGTCTCTCAATACTAAAAGTTCTAAGCTTTCATTCTTGGTAGTGATAATCATAGTTGAGGCATACAGACAATCACCATCGAAGTCAGCAAAAAAGGGGTCACACTAGAGAAAATTGATTTTGACTTTATGATCACCATACACATAAAGATTGAGAACTTAGACAGAAAGATCATGAACATAGAGTGACCTATTAAGGAGCATAACATTTCCATCGATTCTTGCCCGACTGATGACTTTCCCAACTTTAAGTGTTGTGTGTCCTTTTGATCCAACAGTGATGGCATATGCAGCTTGATTGATGGTTAGCATTACTTATAGGGATGGTCAAGCAGAGTCATTTGTATACAACCTCTTGTAGTCTGTTAATGTTTATGTCTTTGACCTGTTCTTCAAATGTTATCCTCTTTGCAACTTCAGGAGTAAGTCCGACTGCATTTGGTTTGATATATAGATCTTTTTACCGAACATTGAGGTATAGATCAAGAGAAGATCACGAGGAGATAACACATCGGTGTAGCTCTACAATGGATCAAGATTAGAAACCACAATACCAGCGCGTGCTGAGCAGCACAACCATGTGGCTGCAGTCCATAGGATGTCCTTGGTTTTGTCATGGCATCGTCAGTCGTAAATCATAACACCATTACTGAACACACAACCAACAAGA
This sequence comes from Miscanthus floridulus, assembly GCF_019320115.1. NCBI lineage: Eukaryota > Viridiplantae > Streptophyta > Magnoliopsida > Poales > Poaceae > Miscanthus > Miscanthus floridulus. The sequence goes on from NC_089580.1 coordinate 167,008,177, forward strand.
AATTCCATGTGGCATGAATTGGGTCATATATGGACAATGAATATGTGGGTGGAGTTAGGCAATAAGAATTTATCTCATGGGATTGAAAAATCAAGGAACAAGGCTCAAAGATATAAACAGATTGGAATAATTAGGTAAGTCTTCCAGGGCATCCAAAGCTTGTTGATAAGTAGTGCCTGCATCTTCTCTAACCACTATTTTGTAGACATTGCAACTGAATCAGCACTGCCAACTGCAAATCACTTGGTGTTATCTTGAGGGCTCCAGAGCTGATGTAAATGAAAAACTAAAATGGGTCTAACAAGATCATGAGGGTTTTTATTATTTAATTACATGACTCCTACATGCAAGATGTCAATATGAACAACATCATGATGCATCTCATATGCATAACACTATGTTAAGGGAATAATGATGCAACCCATGGTGCAATGCCATCATGAAGGGTGCAATGCATATATGGGATGACACCATGTATAAATGAAATGGTTATGATATGGTATGTCCGACATGATGATATACATAGTGCAACTTGGTGATGCATAGAACTTAGCTTATGACATGATGCATATGTAGCATGATCATGAATTAGTGCAAAAGATATGTTGTTGTATTGCCATGTACAAAAGCGTCCCATAATTTCGTGTTTCCTTCTGATTCGTTCGGTCACGTCAACACAAAAAGGAAGATTATCAGAAAACCCAACAAAAATCCAAATTTATGCTCACATCAATAGTAGGCTACTTCCAACCTCCTAGGTACCACTACGAAACCAATGACACAACTATATGGCGCGCACATATAGGGCCACTAATCCCATCGCAGCACCATAGTTGGTCGGACATGGTAGCACCACCACTAATCGAGACACCAAAAAACAAAGAACAACACCAAAAATGAGGAAGAAGAATGACCAACAAGCACCAAATCAAGAAACTTCACATTCAAACATGCTACGTCCCACTAACTATAAGCATATCCCTTTCAATCATGCATATGTGTGCATGTGGTTAAAAAGATGAGGGAATCATGATGTCGATGTAATACCAATGTGACATGTTGCAATGCTTAAGACTGACTACAGTCATGATACATGATTCTTGATATGACATGTCGATGAAGGTGTAACACATTGGTTCCTAGTTTAAAGACCAAAATGCGGAATGTGTGCTACCTTTAACATGATCCTATTAAATTTTAGTTGAACAAACGTGTGGATATGATCAAGTTTTTAGAGACAAGATGGTTGTTAGAATAGGCAGCAAAAGAGGTCCCAAAAGGGTTTTGGGCATGGCTTTACAAATAGGCACATGGACATACCACAGGCAAGAGTTAGCATTTTTGTGAAAACTCAGCGGTGTTAAGTTAGCATTTGGAAAAACTTAACTCCGACTAACTAATTCAACAAAAGCTCAAGGCATACATAGGTACATATTTTAAGCAAAAGTATCTAAGGTTAGCAACCACATGCATAGGCTCAGATCTTCAAGCAAGGAGGTCTACTTAAAGGTGACCACAAGATTAGTACAACGATAAGGCTTGATAACAACTCATATGCTTACCTAGGACAAAAGGTTGGACAAACTATGGTACCATCTAGATAACAAGACAATCACATACATAAAGAACTCATGTGAAGTTAACTTGAAAGGAAGAATGTGACATTATATAAAAAAATGCATGTGCAGGCTACTAGCAAGATACACTACAAGCTTTAGTTTCAAAAGATTGAAGTTTTTGTTAACTACTAACTTGTCATCTATTTTCTTTGACAGCAAACATACAAGACGAAACTAATCACACACTATCTACAAACACAACTATTCAAGCAGCATGGAACAAGGAATTTTGCTTAGCTTTACACAAAGAAGATAGCAACATTACACTGATTATTAATTGTAGCAAGTTATTACTAGAACAGAGGAGAGGAAGGCATGTTAATGCACAAGATAACAATCATGATGCATGCTCATCCTATTCGTCCTCACAAAGTTGCCATTCTAATAAGGGCAATCATGTTCTACTTTGGGGGCATAACACATACTCTCTCGATTTATATAGCTAGTCGTCAGCTATATTCAATCTACACATTCGTGGTCAGTGTACCTGCAGAAGATTTCATTTTAGCCCAACCCCACATACATATATATATTGAAAGTAAAGTTATCTATGATCTCTATATCAAGCAAGGACTAAGTCACTAATTACTAAGTTAGTGAGCTCTCAAAGACTAAACTAAAGAGGCTCACTAACCAAACTACTTGACAAACTAGCTAGCTCTCAAACTAATTACACTAAAGAGCTTAGCTATACTAGAATGTAAATACATAAGATTTTTCCTCCACCATTTGACCACTAGGTAGCAAAAGCGGTCATTCTTACCTGCTTACCCGAGCGTAGAGGTATATTGATCCATACATTATCATTCAAGCGAATGGCATCCATACAATAGCATGTCATATGGACGACGAAATAAAATTTTCAATAAGATAAATCCCCCCATATTTAGTGTTAGTTTACTTAGCTACCTAGTAATCCTTAAGTAGGGCTTAATAGAGGTTGCCGCTAGCATAATTTTGAAAACCTAGTTTGAAACAAGTTGCATATAGCTAAGTTTTTTTGTCAAAAAATAGGCTTTTCAAAACTAAAACTTTGTTTTCAAACTTTGTACATGATAGTATTACACTTAATCTTGCTCTAATGCCAGCTGTGATAGAACCACCCAATTTATACAAGATTAAGTATGACTATCCCCGTTAAACACGTTGACACGCGCATACCGTCACTTATATAAACCCGGTAGTCCATTGAGTACCACGAAGGCCTCAATAAATCAACTTCATAGCCAAGATTGTACTTGATTCAACAAATACATATCACATACACAGAGTTTGTAGTGGAAATAATATTACAATAAGGTCACAAGTAATTAATACAAGTTCAGTTTCAAATCCAATAGGTTAAAACAACATAACTTTGAAATGATTACCAAATCATAATTTTGAATCATGTTGCTAGCTCTGATGACAACCTCCAACAAAAGCATAGATGAGAAGCAAATACAAAATGGCCGAGCCCACCGGCACTTAGTCACCACCTTCAGCAGACATAGCACTTCACCTGCAATAGGGTGAGATAAAACCCTGAGTACTCAATTGTACTAAGCAAGACTTACCTAATAGGAGAAAAATAAAGACTCCAATGATTTGCATGGTTTATTTGGTGGAGCTAGTTAGATAGCATAATCTTTTGCAAAAGAGCTTACTATGAAAGTCCTTACTTTCAAATTTTTAGCATCAAGTTCAGTGAAACCAATTATAGCTAAGTTTGCATCTATCCTGTATCAATCATTTGATTAATAAGTATCATAGTAGTAACCATATTCAATTAACATGATCAATAGAACCATCATGTTTCATCAGTTACTACGACTGCCGGAGCAAGGTATGAGTTTCTCACTATCCAGGAGAGACGGCGATTCGAATCGATTACATCTAGCTGGGCAATCCCAAACACACACCCATATGAGCCCACATTAGCTCGCTTGGGTTACCGTTCACTCCATTCGGCGATGAGTCTAGACCATTTCACAAAACTCATGATCATGCATCCTCACATGAACTGCCTGAAGCTCGAAGCTCGTAGCAAATAGGGTCTTGGACTAGTCCCCTTCCTTGAATACTCTCCTCCCAGCAATGCTAATGGTCCAATATACTCAGCCTGAATGAGCTAATTGGCTTCACGGTCAACTATAACTCAGGCCCCTATTATGTGTTTGGTACCTTCCATCTTAACCAAGGTTCGTCAATGAAGCGATCCTTAAATGACACAGACAGGATCAAAGAATGCATGCCTAACCGGCATCAACAACAATCATAATAGCACCAGATCCCATCAGGTCTCTAGTTATCCATTATCACCTGGTTCTTTTCCACGATAGCAAATATAGCCAACCATGTCAGAGTAGCCACCTATGTCTCGCAGGCGACAGGAATCACCTGACTTATATCGGTCTAAGCATAGCTAAGCATAGAGCGACCTATACATACTAGTAAGGATACATGTATATATATTGTAGACAAGGTAAGACATGCTACAACGGGTTTCAATTCAACTCCTATACTTAATGCACAATACAAAATATAAACTCAAGTGTATTTTAAAAGAGAGGTAGGAGGCTTAGAATGCTCTGGGGCTTGCCTGGGCATGAAGTACAATATTAGTTAGTTAGCTTCATCTTTAGGTCATGATCAACCATCATCTTTATCTCCTAGACTTGGTCACTGTTACACCATCTTCGGGTTTGACTCCATAGTCCACCAATCGATTCATCATCCATTATCGCACCTAAATGATATGTATGGATGTAATGCATGTTTGAGTGAAACAAACATAACACAAATGTTTGGAAACATGGAGCACAAGCATCATGTCACTAGGACGAATTAGGATTTTAATCGTTCATGGTTTAATTCCCATTCTAATTGGAACCTACTCGCAAGTTGGTTATTAACAACACAACATAATTGCATACTACCATAATTTGCTAAGCATGATGGAATGCGTAAACATGATACATGATGATATATACAAATGTGTATAAGGACTCAAACAAAATCAAACATCTTGAGTACAACTTTCCTTCAATATAAGGGCTAGGGCTTATATTACCAAAAGCATGCAAGCCATTTTCATTTCGAAACAACTCTTATAATTCAATTATAAGGAATAGTAACTCTATAATTGAATTATAAAGAAACACATGTTCATTATGAAAGTAATTAATCTAATATGGACCATCAGGGGTTTAACATTCTTCTTAACATATTTTTACCTTAGAGAACTTACAAAAAACTAAACAAACAATTAATTAAGTCATTTTAACATTTATAAAGCATATAAAAGGCATAAACATACTTAAATCAATTAAGTTGACTTGATCAATATAGCATGAAACTCTTTGTAGAGGCATAAACTAACATAATTGATATTCACAAAAAGTTTCATTATTTTTGGGCTTATATTTTTTACTACACTAATTATGCAACAAAACTCAATTAGATTAATTATTGCATTTTCGAGCACACAAAAACTATTGTTTTATGGTAACAATTATTTTTATCACATAGAGCACATTATCACAAAGCCAACAAAACAAGTTTCACATTTTTAGCATTCTTCTACATTTAGTTATGCATTTTACAAGAATCAGCACATTTATAAGAATTAATAAAACACTAAAAAATAAAAGGGCTTCGGGCCCAAAGTGGCCTAGCTTGGCCCAATGGCGTGAGCAGATGTGGCCCAACAATGCGCGCGGTGTGGCCAAGCAAATAGGCAAAAAGGCCCTCAAGTTTTTACAAAATCATAATTAAGCCCAAACCACTATTTGTTTCCCTCTGTTCCTTCTCACTTAACACCCCACCCATCTCTCTATTTACTTTTTCTGATCCTTTGCTCATTATCACATACAGCACATTATCACAAAGCCAACAAAACAAGTTTCACATTTTTAGCATTCTTCTACATTTAGTTATGCATTTTACAAGAATCAGCACATTTATAAGAATTAATAAAATGCAAAAAAAGGAAAGGGCTTCGGGCCCAAAGTGGCCCAGCTCGGCCCAATGGCGTGAGCAGGCGCGGCCCTGCGGTGCGAGCGGTGTGGCCTAGTGATTTTGCAAAAAGGCCCCTGTGTTTTTACAAAATCATAATTAAGCCCAAACCACCATTTGTTTCCCTCTGTTTCTTCTCACTTAACACCCACCCTTCTCTCTATTTACTTTTTTGGCCCTTTGCTCATCACAGAGATGAAGTAGAGACGGCACAGATGCGGCTACCAACAGTGAAGACAAAAGCAGCGGCGCGAATTGGCAGCAAGGGTGGCGTTCCGGCGTGTCCTGTGGAAGAATGGTGAAACGAGCGAGCCGATGAGCATCACGGGGTCATGGTGAAACTAACACAAGAGAAAGGAGAACATGATATCAACCTAAGACAGCTGGCCAAGGTGAGATGGCCATGGCAGCACTCGGTGGACGGCTGCAATGGGGACTGGCACCGAGGATGACTCTGGTGGAGAGAGGCAATGTGATAGGGCCTAATAAATGCGCAAGGACTAGGCACAACTCGCTGCAAAAGGAATTGGACGAAGGTGGCATAGCCATAATGAATTTGGCCAGGAAAAGGAAGGTGGCCGGCGGTGGAAAGAGAAGAAAGAAAAAAAGACGACTAACAGCTTGGCTTTTAAACGGCTTTGATGAAGCAGGAGAGGACGCCAATGTCTTCTAGAGTTGGCCACATGGTTGATGTCATGGCCACATGCGTAGGCATGTCACAAAGGCATGATAGACAGTGCACAACTATGACGTAGGTAAGCAGCTCTCCCCGGTGACACTGTAGCAACATGATAGGGCTTCTTTCTTGCTCTCTATCTCTCAATCCAATAGTCTTTAGCTCAAAATCTCTTACTAACAGTTGTAGAGCCACGCGATATCTTCAACATTGCTTAAATGAGTATCCATAGAAACTTGATAGTTTGAAAGGTTTTGAATTTTAAAAAGCTAACCCTGAAACTAAAAAACTGCATTCAGTTTATAGTACTACAAATGAATTGATTTGCTACTTTGGGCAATTAATTAATAGCCAAACATTGATCAAACAATCCAACCAGTAGCTCAATATCAAAGTGCAAACATCACACCAATTCATAGAAGCAAAGTTGCACAAATTTTATTTATGAAAATTGATTTAATAATTCACCAAATATTAAACTTAATAACTGATATTCAGGGACTTAGAAAGATTTTTGGAAAGCTAAAACAACACTGCATTCAAACTTGTCATCACTGTTTGAAGCACTTAAATGCTGAAATAGAGGATGGTGCAGAAACAAAGTTTCAAGAACATCACCTACTCTACAACTTTTATTTAGACCAATCTTTCATATTTTGAATAAAAAGCCGAGTTACAAATTAAGCAAAAAAGGATCATGAGAAAGGCTTAAGCTAGGGTTTTGGATATTTTTAAGCACTTCCTTCACATTTTTGTCTAATTTAAATCCTAACTGATTTTTGTTCAAGAGTTCAATTAAAATTGTTTAAATAAGAATGCAAGGTTTAGTTGACATCACATGTTTCTACTCAATTAACAAAAGTGTTTTATGCAAAGCGGAAATTATCATTTTTATAACTTTTTGATCCAAAACAACATGCAACTTTTCTTGTGACCAGGATATATTCATGATTAGGTGATGCACATGAAAAGACATGATTAAAACTACTCATGCACATTTTGAAATAAAATGTACTTTTAAACAAAAGAGTTTTGTCTTTGCCTTTGAAAAGTTTAAGTTAGGTCATATTTGAAAGAATTTGACTCCACCTTTGTCACCGTTTGTCAGGTGTTAAACTAAAGCTCACAATCATCCTTTGACTTGTTTAGATTAAACTTAATTCACTGCTTAACTTAAAATTGACACATGGGGTGTCACACGCAGGAACACGTCGGATGGAGAAGTACCGAGCGAAGACTTTTATGATGAATTGCAAGCATCATGGATAAGTAACTACAGGTCCCATACATACACGTAGGACGTTTGATCCCACAGGTTGGATATAGAAGGGTCCCACAGATACACGTCGGATGGAGAAGGATCGAATGGAGACTTTTATGACTGCAGGTCCTACAGGTACACGTTAGATGGAGAAAGGACCATGTGGAGATTTATGACGAGGTGTCATTCGTTACAGATCGAAAACTTTGTTATAGATGTGTAATTAGTTCAATGACGAAGCCCTAGTCATCATAGTTCTAAAGAGGATCACCATAGATGAGCAGGAACAGGCACGTGAGACTTTTTTTATGATGAAGCCTGTGCTGTTCTATGACGCTTTCGCATGATGATGCCTGATTTCATCATAGATAGGGAGGGTTGGAGGATCATCACCACTGATCTATGATGAAACATAAATATTCATCATAAAAAGCGATATTCTATGACAATTTTGGATTCGTCGTTAAGATTTTCGTCATAGAAGTTGTAACACCTCTGGTGTTATAAGCTCGCTTATCACTGAGATTATGGCTTGAGAGATAGATCTATTAATATAGTGGGTTAGTTACGTAAATGCTTATATGCATTAACGAACAGCCCTAACGTGAAAAGTAGAATAAGTAGTTCTAAACATTGGCATGGATGCAATTTTTTATAAACAAAATAAAATATAACTTGTATTTAGTACTTGAATAAAATTTGGAGCGCAAGTTTAATAGATGAAAATGCAACTCTTGCTATAGAATAATAATGTTGCTAGCTAGTAGTTCTAATAGCTCGGAAATGGAGCTTGAAACAAAATTCAACTCAAGGCCAGTTTTCTAGTTTGAAAATAGTGTGACAATGCTAAATTGGAATTTAAATTCTGATTAAAATTCTTAAATAGTAGCATCATGTTTTGGCACTATTGATTGCACCTTTGTGGGTACCATAGCATGGTATAGTTTGTGGGGTGGTTTGACGTTGCGTTGTTGCTCTAAAAATTTGCCCCTAACCTCCTTAGATCGCGCTGTGAACCATGTCATTAGCGCTCTGTTCGTGAATTGGTACACCTGTAGCGAGGGATCTCAGCCGCTCACCTCAACTACCTCACCCCGCTTGTGTGTCGCACTAGAAGGGCACAGTAGGCGCCATGTGTGCATGCTCCCTCGTGTCCTTGTTCAAGAGCGCCTTAAAGGAAGATGCCAAGTCGCTGCTTGTTCTCCCTCCTTCCCAACAGCCGCCGCCACCCCCTTTCTCTTCTTCCTCCAGTGCCTGCTCCTTCGCCCTCCACTCTAACCACCTGTGCTGACGCTCCCCGCTGCTGCGCCACCCCATGTCGGTGCCACTCGGCCACCAACCTCATCGGTAAGCCCGTAGACTGGCCACAGGTTCGCGCACCACCTTTCTTGCGATCCGCCTCGCCATGCCGCGACATCGATCACACGCGCTGTGCCCTCTGGCCAGTCATCCCCAATGCCATGCCCTTGACATCCTCAGAGCCAAGCTATATCACAACGGTGCCACCTCGTCCACCATAGCACCACCCTAGCCTCGCCTCATCGTACCTCCACGTGAACGACCACTCCTAGGACCGACTCAAGGCCATGCCTTCCTCTCCGACCGAGCCTCCTTTGCCATGTTGTGCTCCACTTCATCGACACGGGAGCCATGCTGTGCCTCCTCTGCTTCACCGAGGCCGCTACCTCATCGAGCCCTCTTCACCGCTGTGCCCAGATGTCTGTGGCTAGGAATGTGACCTCGCCACCCTGACATGGTAGCCATGATGCCAAGCTACTGTCAGCCACAACCACCTCTCCCTAACCCGCCGGTGATGGCTCCCCCCACCACCACGGCCTCTGCACGCCGCCGTGCGCATGGCCAGCCCACTGCAAGCACCTGTGACCCCTCCCATTGCCAGCCACTACATGTGCGAGCGCGCCCAAGCCCGCGCTGCTCCATGTCTACTACTATGCCCTATAGCACCCCCACCGTGGCGACGCCATCGCCGCCGATGCGGCTGCCCACGTGCGTGCATGGCCAGGGTGCCTTGGGCCGCCCCTGGTCATGTCGCCAGTGCCTACGAGCATGGCTAGGTCCGCTGCTGCTCCTGTGCCGCCAGGCCGCCACCCCTCCAATGAGATTCGGCCGGAGCCGTCCCTCCTCTGCTCCTCTGCTATGCCATAGGAAGGAGCCAAGGTGAAAAAAATAGAATAGAATTTTTCTAGGGTTTCGAATGAAAAATCAGTGACTCACATGAATAGTGCTTTTGTACTGTGGGTTAGTTTTGAGAAAGTTTAGGGGCCTTCAAGCAAGTTTGCCACCACACCTAGGCTCGTCCGCGCGTGGGCCAGCCTCTTTCGGCTGCTGAGCCACCACCTTCCCCACTTGGGTCGCTCTCATCGTGCCGTGGGCCACGGCCCATGGTCACGCGCGTGCCCTACCCCCGCCTGGGCCGTGCATACGCATGGGCCACCACGACTGCGAGCTGGCCGTGTAGCCCAGTGCCCAGAGGAAATTTCATTTTCCTTTTTCTTATTTGTAGAAACTTCGTAAATATGGCAAAAAGTGTAGAAAATCACAAAAATGCCAAACCAATTTTGTTAGGCTCCTAAAATCATGATCTATCTATTAGCGTATTTGGTTCATCTAGTTTTAAAATGTTTCTAGGGTTGCTCTAATTATTTTAAAATGTTTAATATCATTAAAATGTGAACTTGTGGGAATTTTTGTGAGAAAATGGTGATAGTGTTGACTTTGAAAATTTTACAGTAAATTCCTAATATTATTAGCTGCTCACTGTGATTTTTGTAGCTCTAGAATAATTAGTTGCTAGATCGATAATGATGCCCTATTTTGAATAAAGATTAAATTGATAGAATGGAATAAAGAAACAACTTGGGTTTGTATAACTAAAACATTTGTTGGGAAATAATGCCTTATTCAACAACATGGATACGTAGCCAAAGTACGGTCATCGTTAGAACTCGCTCATTAGCTTAAGAGGCATAAATCGTATTTTATGAGTCACGGTTGCAGTTGATTAATTGTCTCTGCATTGCATCCATGCATATCATAATAGGAACGGTGATGGATCGGGGAGTCGTCTAGAGTATCAGAAAAGATGGTGTCTCAATGATCGTGTCATCATAATGGGAAGCTAACTTTGATTGTATCTTACCCAGGTAAGGCCTCGGTGCATAATCCCTACTTTTCTGCACTTTATATTATGTTTGTGCATTAAATTTTAAGGAGTTGAATGAAACTCACTTGCATATATGTATCTTTATCCTATGAGTCTTACTAGTATGATAAGATCATGTAGATTACTATGCTATAGGACTCCGGTAGAAGTCGAGTGATTGCCTATCACTCGTGAGATATAGGAAATATATTATTGTTGTTACTATATCATTATCACCTAGAATATATATGAATGATAATTGGAGACTGGGCGGAATGGTACTTTGGATCTGAACTTGGTTTGGCATTCGAGCGAGGCTCAGATTACATTTGTTCCACCTATGTCAGTTAAGGACTGGCCATTACATTTGGTTCTAGGCAGGTCACAGACTTATTATCCTGAACACATACTTGTATATGGGCGTAGGAAGACTCATTGCTCTCTTGTCATGGGTTCCAGCTCTTTCTAGACTGACTGATTGGAGGCGGGGATGGTGGAGGTCTAAGCACCACACTAAGTCTGGGACTTAGGAGCGGGGGCTTGGAGTCCAAGTTTAGACGAGGACCTAGACCCTATGATAGGGAGTGGTGGGTTGGTCCTACTTGTGCCTAGGGTACAAGCGGGGTGTGTGTTTTGGGGTACCCAGCTGGGCACATTGATTCACAAATCGCTAGGTGATCTGGTACGACTTATCTACAATCTAGCACCACAGTAAGAACTAGAAGATGAAAGATGGTAAAATGATTTTGATTGCTTACCACCTGCTTGAAAGTAGCACAGGTGCTTACGTAGAATGGTTAGTTAATGAACCAATGTTAACTGCTAATAAAATTGAATATAAGAATGTTCTTTTAGTAATGCACTAAACCCACAAGCTAGATAGCCTTGCATATCCTTGGAGTCTTTTCTTTCCTTCTGTCGGGTAAGTCTTGCTGAGTACAATTGAGTACTCAGGGTTTTATTTCCCCTGTTGTAGGTGACAGGCGAACTCCAGAGTTGACCCTTGTGTGTGGATTCCTCCTGGTGGGCTCAGAGAGGATTCCTTTACGTTGCGATCATAGTCTTTATTTATAACTCTCACTAAATATTTTTTTTATAAATGGAAGTTTTATAATTTGTTGTCATAGTTTATATGTCAATGCTTTATCATGTCATGAATAGATATTTATTTTTGCTCTAACTCTGATCACATGTTTATATTCCGCTGTTAAATTAAATTGTTCATAACTCTGATGTTGTATTAAAAGTGATGTAAGAAATGGTTAATAACGATGTAAGCTTTATTCTCTCATTTGTGATCCTGATGGAAAAATGTGGATTTTTGGGTTCTCCCTTAGGTTGTGCTCGACAGAACTACGCAATTTGGTGTCCTCCCTTGAGTACTTAGTGTCTAATGAAAGACAAGTACTCCTGGGAGGCATTAGATTAGGTAGTTCTGCCACAGTAGTGGATATTTCTAGTAGTGACTCACATAGTCAGTAGAACTTGTGGGGTTAATTAGAAAGAAGCCCTATGCTATGGGGATGCCATTCTTATTTCCAAATTAAGCATTAAATGTTATGTTAATGTCCATCAACAAGCTCCCCCTCATTTATATGTTTGCTTGTCCCAAGTAAAGGGTATGAAAAGAATTAATGACCAAGCCAAGACTAAGGTGAAAAATAATACACAACTTGGTATATGAAGTGATCATAAAGGTTATTTCAAGCCACTTACTCATACCTGTAGGTTTTGAACTGGATACAACATCGCCTTGAGCGGTTGAGAAATGGAGCAGTTCTAAGTTGAAGACGTAGATCCCATTTCTTCTCAATAAATTTGGAGTTTTTGACAATATTTTTTCAAAGCAAACCATAACTCATATTACTCCTCGTATGGTGCTCTCATGTTACTCAATGGTATATGTATATGTCCTCACCAAGATCTTTGTTTTGCCTTAAGATCCTACAACCATGGCTTATGTGGAGTTTTGGGTAGGAGATCTTGTATGGCATACTTAGATTATTTTCATAGTAAAGTCAAAACATGGATCCTTGGAGAAAAACAACATAAAACTATGATCAATAGTGTAAGTGTGTGGACATGAATGAAATGATTGACTCCTTTATTTTTGAAAGATCCTTTCTCCATTTCTATATGTTTGGGAACATGGCTATCTTAGTTTTTCTCAAGCTTCTTTTCCTTTATTTTTTTCCTTTTTTCCATCATTCTTTTTTCAACTCAGTCTTTCATAACATATAGCCTATGTTTCTTTTCAAAATTATATGAAGAGAGATATTGGATGCATGGAGTCTTTATTGACAACATATGGAGAGGCATGTTTTGCTTACTATCTGTCGGGTTCATAAACCCAGGGTCCCTCGCGGACTGGCTTTCCAACAAAGGCTCGGCCCAAGCAGACAACGCGCAACTCATGGACCGGCCCAAGTATTTGAACAACAGGCCAGAAGGGCGATCCAATCACCGATCGAAAGGCCTAGCCGAGGAGGAGCGACGCCCGCTTTCTGACTTCGGCCCACCTCTTCGATCGAAGAGCTCACTTCGGTCTCTAGCCCACCTCCGGACGGCCTCTCCGACCGAAAGGCCTGGCCAAAACATTACTTCTGACTCCAACCCCACGTCTCTGGCCGAGGTACTTAAAAACCCAGCTCGCTACTCTTCTCCGACTGGCACAATCAGAGCCGACTGGGACCAATCGACTGAGGACGCCCGCTCAGAAAGGACCAGGGAATGAATGGAGAAAGCAAGGCAAAACACACAAGTCAAACCACGATACCAGGGACCGTACCCTGTACACTTACAGAAATAGTACTCTGCAACCCCCCTGACACAAACAGTGTTGTAGGCATCGACATTTTTCCTATAGTATTGTGGACGCCATTAACTCCCATACGGTATGGCTCCCCCTACATGCCTCTAGGCATCGATAGTGTTGTGGACACCGGCGTTTACCGTACTGAGTGAACATGGTGAAACTCCTCACATGCCTCTGAGCATCAATAGTATAACAGGTGCCGACATCTGCCATACCCAAACAAAACGACGGAACCTCCCACATGCATCCGACATCCAACAGTGTTGTGGGTGCCTACCATCATCCTGTACCTGTTGGCGTGGGCAACAAGACTTAGAAGCATACATACTCTCTTCCTATCACTTGTAAGGCCATCCTCTTCATCTATAAAAGGGGATGCGCTCTCTCCCAACATTCAGGTGATTCCAAATTCATTAGATTGATCAAGTTCACTAGTTCACAACCACGGAACCACCAGGTTCGAACCTCAAGCACACGCTTAAACATTTAGCTCATAGCGGAGCTCCTGGCGCTCTCGGCCCTTTCGACCGGAGTCCGACCGGACCTCTTGTACCCCCCATCTTTCTCCTTCTCGTTTGTAAGCCCACTGCAAACTTCGAGCACCTGGGCTCAGGAATAAAGTCACCGACCGACTCAAACTGGACGTAGGGCACGTTGTCTGAACCAATATAAAGCCTATGTCATTGAGTGCTAGGCCACCTCCGATCACAACGTACGGCAAAACTATAAATATTACTTGTTGGTCACTTTCTACACCGACACTATCCGTGTAAGAGTAAAGCATATATGAGTAGCGTGTATGTAATCTTGATCATAAAAGCATGACACATCCCTAACCGGGGTCACAAGATTTGACAAAACTTTAAACAAATCTAAATAGCATGTTGAATCTGTGGTTTATAAAGATATATCATATGACTCTAGTACGACATTCATACCATAGAGGAGTTATGAAGCCATGAATTCTTTATTTTTGTCAAAACAAAAATACCCAAATCACTTGATTAGAAAGAGGGATTTGTCTCGTTATCACTATATCATATTTCACAATAACTTCGATAACTTTTTTTTTTCTAATGAATAGGGATCCCACAAGATAGAGTGCAACACAAGGAATAAGGGCTATGGAAGCAAATCTCATAAGCTTAAGTTGTGATCAAACTCAGGTCATGTTCTACAGATGTGAAACAAACTGTTAATGGATAAATTTGAGTGATCAAATCGATCAAAAGCCCTGTTCTGTTCCAGGGTTGGGAACTTTCTCCAAGGATTAGTTTAGGGTCTGCTTGGCTCCTAGAAATTTGCTCGCCTCGCCTTGCTCGGCAAGGATAGCGGTCTGGAAGGTTTACAAACTCTTATTTTGCCCAGCAACCTAGCTCACCTCGGTAAGATTTCTTTACGAGCACAGGAGAGGCACACGCACGCACGCTCAAGTCAACTCTTAGGGGGTGTTTGGATCCAGTGACTAAAATTTAGGAGGTGTCATGTGAGGGTATCGTATGTGGTGTTCGGATATTAATAAAAAACAAATTACAGAATCCGTCAGTACTCCGCGAGACAAATTTATTAAGCCTAATTAATCCGTCATTAGCACATGTTTACTGTAACACCACATTGTCAAATCATGGACTAATTAGGCTTAAAAGATTCGTCTCACAAATTAGTCGCAAACTATGCAATTAGTTTTATAATTAGTCTATATTTAATACTCCATGCATATGTTCAAACATCCGATGGAACAACGACTAAAGTTTAGAGTGAGGAACTAAACACCACCTTATTTTGCCTAGCAACCTAGCTCGTGTGCTCCAAGCTGAGCACGTGCATGTGCCGGCTCCATCAACCACACATCCCTTGTCGAGTTGACTTGAGCGCATCGGCTGCATCAGGCGCCCTGTTTGTTTGGGCTTGTTTGGCTGATAAGTCTGTACTGTTGGCTGATTTGATGTGAGAAAAATATTATTCGTTAGCTGAAAAAGTATGGTTTATAAGCCAAATAAACCCAAATAAAACAGGACGAAGATCTTTTTTTGGTGTTATGCAGCAGCTTAGCAACGAGTTTCAATTCCGGAGACAAGTTAAATCAAGATGATACAGAAAGCATAACTTCAATTTTGGAGATAAATCAAATGACGTGGCACATTTAAATATATACAAGGAAAATATACCCAGGCAGATAGGCTGTTGTGGAACATGGCATTTTAGGTGGGTATTCTATTTTACATAGCTAAATCTTGTGATTTGGAATCTAATTTTAACCGGTCTCTGAGAAGGCCAGCACCGGTTCTAGGATTTTGAGAGCCTTCTGGTGAACTCGTTGCGACGTCCCTCTAGACCATGTATAAAATTTTATAACATATAGGCGCTAATTTTACTTGCAAAGCAAAAGCAAATCTAATAATATATTTTTAATTTAACATGTTTGATGATTATTGAGGAACAATGTAGACTAAATAAAAAGCAATAAATTTGTACTTGTAGAATTAATATGATTACATTAAGGAAGAATAGAACTCCATCATATCCCTTGCTTGTCTTTTTCGTTTTCTTTTTTCAGCTCCTGACAAATGTTTCTTGGCTAACATTTTAAAATTCTAACACCTAAATTAGAAAAAAAAACATGACTATATGAGTATAAAGTACTAGAAATATGGAATACTATATAAATAATTAATTTGGATTAAAAATAAACAAAGAAAAGAATACCTAGGGCCTAGACATCATCTGAAACAACTGATTGGCGATCGCAAGTCGCAAGAAGGCAAGAACCAAGATGTCGTCGTCGTGGAGCCTTGCCTAGTCGCCGCTGTCATGCGCCGTTCTCCGGCAGTCTAGCTCTCTGCGGCGGCGCGGCTCGTGCTCGTCGCTGGCTCCGTGTGCTTGCGTCAGGCGTCGAGCGTCGGTGCGTCGCGAACTCATGACTTCGCGAGTCACGGTCAGAGTGCGGCCTGCGGTGCGGCTCCTCGCCTCTCTACCCGAGTGTCGTGGTGAACACTGGGAAAGAAAGCCAGAAAGGCCGACGTTGTCTTCTTGGGCCGGCTAGCCCTGTCTCTCTTTTCATTAGTTTGCTGATATCTAATGGACTATATGGCCTGGGGATTTGTATACCTGGGCATGAGTCCCTCCCCGTCTAGGCCCTCAGCCATCGCACCCCGTGCCCCCTAGGGCCGCACTGGAGAAGGCTCAGCAAAAGAAGAGAAAATTTGTTGAATGCCATCAGGACTTGTAACATTTTGGTACGTGCCATTGGAAATTAAAAATTTTGCTTCATTGCCGTTGAATCATTTTTTTTCTCTCATGTGCCATCACCGTTATTTTCATCGTAGAAAGAGACTAAGAGCATCTCCAAAAGTTTCCTACTTTTTTTTTTTCCTAAAAACTTATAGTTTGGCAACTTCTAAAAAGATTTGAGGAGGAAAAAAGAAGCTCATTTTCAAGAGTTTCTAATAAATAGCATCTTAAAAAAATCAAATTTGGGCGGCTTTTTTTTCTTTTCCATGCATCTTCCTCCTCTCACTTCCGGGCGCTGCTGCGGGGGCATGCCGCGGCGATGGTGCTGCGGGGCTGCGCCGCGGAGCCCCGCAAGCGAGATGGTCAACCCGCTGCGACGCGACCTGAGGAGGATGAAGACGGATGGACGAAGGTACTACAGAAGAAGCGTGCAGCTCCGGCGAATCCAACTCGCCCAGCGACCTGCATTCATGGAAGCCCTGAGAGGTAAATGCATCCGATGCCTTGCTGTTGGCCACCGGGCAGCAGATTGTAGAGAGCCAGTCCGCTGCATCAGTTGCAGGAGGTTCGGCCATAAAAGCCAGGGACTGCAACCAAGCTCCGCATCGCTCTGCTCGGCGCCCGCATGCTCCCGCTGCGCCGCCCCCACCGGACCCCAGCGAGTTCCCACCCCTACCGTGCCGCACCATGCCGGCCCCTGGGGACCCCGCGACCCGCCCAGAGGTCACCAGCGCAGTGGTGGCTGCGACCAACGCGATGGAAGAAGAAGCTGTGCGCCTATCTTCCTGCGCCGTGGTGCTCGGTCAACGCAGAGGCCACCGGACGGCGCTGCTGCGGGGGCATGCCGCGACGATGGTGCTGCGGGGCTGCGCTGCAGAGCCCCGCAAGCGAGATGGCCGGAGGCGGCTCCGCGCTGTTGCCAGACCAAGTCGCAGCGGCGCGGCTGCGGGGCGCTGCGGCCACGCCGCGGGGCGGCCAGAGGTCACAGGTGGAGTCGCAGCCAGCGGAGGGAGCTGGAGCGGCGGAGCGGGCGGAGGATGCAGGTGGGGTCGCAGGCGGCTGGTGGCGTAGGAGCAGCGGAGGTCATCGCTGTCGTTGCCCTCGCTGCTGCGCTGGAAGAAGGACGCCCCGCGGCAAGCCGTATCCGCGCCAGGTAGCGTCCGCGTAAAGTTACGCAGAACCGGGGAAGATTTCGGAAGCGCGTAAATTCTAGGAAGAAGTATTAGGAGTTGTTAGAGAGAGTGTTTTTCAACTTTTTCTAAAAATTAAGGATTAGAAGAAGATTTATGAAACTTTTGGAGACGCTCTAACGTCGTTAGCGCATACGATCTCTTTTCCAGAAGACGCGCCAGCGCTCTCGGTCCGTCCTCCCTTGGTCCAGCGCAGCGATCATCGGTGGCATCCTGTCCGGCGGGCGCGTCCCCTCCCGCGGGCGTGTCCCCCAGTGGTGCGCACGTGGAGCCATCGCCTTCTAATCGACGAAGAAGGGAGAGGGAGAAGGACGAGAGAGAGGAGCAGGGTCACCAGCGGCGCGGGTGAAAGCGGAGGAGGCCGTGGCCTGACGGAAGTATGCGGACCAGAGCTCGGAACTGACGAAAGTCACCTGCCCCAGTTGCGCCTCGTCGGAGCTCATGTCGCCCTCGCGCGCGGGCTTCCGCTGTGCGCCGCGTCGGAGGCTCGGAGTTCATGCCGCCAAGGCGTCGCGTGTGCTGCCCCTACCCCTGCATAATTCAGTGGTCCAGCGCATCGTGCCATCCTCACGTACTCGCTCTGCGCCGTGGAATCCAAAGATCGAGCAGCCGAGCAGGCTTCTTCGAGCAACAGTAGCCTTGGGGAGCGATGGATAAGGATGAAGTAGGCTAGGTGCTGTTCGTGGCGTAGAAAAGTCAGCTGCTCTCTTTTCATTTTATTTGTAATGAGCAGCGGGCCCCACATGAAACCCAAAAACACCAAACTCCAGCCAAAAATGATTGGGGTTCAATTCTAACAGCACCTACTCTCTCTGGTTTTCTAAAAAAATATCCGATTTGGACAGTGATACTGTCTCTAAAAAATAATTTTGACCGTTACTTTTGCTATAAAATATTAATAATGTCGGCGTTTCGAGTGAACACCAATGACTAAATTTATGTTATTGCGCGTCTGACTCGGATGGTGTGCTAAAAAGATACCAGGTTTATACTGGTTCGGGTAGAATGTCCCTACGTTCAGTTCGTGGCTACTGCTCGTGTTATTAGCCCTAAAAAGTTCGTAGTAGGAGTTATAAGCGGTCGAGAGAGTGACATGTCCCAAGTCTTTGAAAAAAAGATCGAATGGGTGCCGAGAGTTAGGTTGCTGCTCAGCTATGTGGTGTGATATGCGATGCGGTCAATCGATCCCTAAGTGGGATGCCCTGCTTTCCCTTTTATAGGCCAAGGGAGAGCATGGGTTACAGACGGGAGAAAAGAGAAAAATGAGAGGCAAAGGAAGTCATTCAAAGACGCCGGTTCTTTCCTTTCCCCTGTGCGGACCCTGCTGACATGGCAGGTGGTGACAGGAATAGCTCCACATCGGGCGCATGTCCGTGACCCTGACAGGGCCGCGCTAGGCGTTTGTCCTAGCATTGTCAGCGGGATGTCACGTCCCATCTCGCCCCGGCGGGCGGCGCGGTGGACCAGGGTGCTGATCAACGGCCATACAGGGAGCAGGCAACACAGTGACCGCACATCCGTTACTGTGGATGATACGAGTTTCCTTCTGAACCATAGTGGTTGTCGTGAACTTTTGTAAGGATCCGTGCCCGAGGGCAAATGACGGCGTTCACAACACTATAAGGCAAATATCGACGCCTACAATACTGTTTGGGCTCTGACGTGCCTGGAAGGTCACAAAACGCCCTTCCGTCATGTTCTGACGATACTTTCCTGCAAGAGTGCAGGGTATGATCCTTGGTATTGCGGTTGACTTGAGTGCCCTGCCTTATCTACGCGCATCGTTATTAAGGAATCACGCGCAGACGTCGGGCGAGGCGGAGCCAGCACTCGGGGGTCGGGCGAGGTGGAGCCAGCCCTCCGGGGTTGGGTGAGGCGGAGCCAGCCCTCGGGGGTCGGGTAAGGCAGAGCCAGCCCTCAAACGTCGGGCAAGTCGAAGCCAATCCTCGGACATCGGGCGAGGTGGAGCCAGCCCTCAGATGTTGGGCGAGGCGGAGCTAGAGCCAGTCCACGGGAGTCAGCCGAGGCAGAGCCAACCCTTAGGGGTCGGACGAGACGGGGCCCGCGGCCGTAGCGCCCACCGAGGCAGAGCCAACCCTCAGGGGTCAGATGAGGCAGGGCCCATGGCCTCGGTGGCTGGACGAGGTGGGACCCAACAAGCGATGTAGTCGTGCTCTTGATCATGTGGACGAATCAACGTTGATGGTCATTAGCTCCTCCTCTTCGAGTATCCTAGTATTGGTCCCCGACAGTAGCCCCTGAGCCCCCGCACGATTCAGGTAGAATCACCTAGGGGATTTTTTGACTTGCCTGTGGGTGTGCGCGAGCACATCCGGTGGATGTAGCCCCCGAGCCTGCGGAGGAGTAGAATACTCCTTCGGAGGTTTTTCCGAAAGAGGGGACTCTGAGGGCCCTGGCCCTCTATTGTTGTGCACATCGTGTGTTGAAGATGGTGATTCCTTTTTGCTGAGGTCAGACCGTTTACGGGTATGGTCGTGAGATTTGGTGGTTGTTTAGCTAGATAGTTTGATTGGGGTCCCGGTATCCCACTCATGGGGATCCAGCCAGGGTAAGCCAGGCTAAGACTTAATCATGGAACGAGATGCCCGTGGCATTCATGCGCCTGGGCATTGGGCGCTTGCGAGGCCTAGCCCTTTCCATCCCTTATTGTAGGGGTGCTTGGAGTGGCCATTGGATCCACTAATGTGCCAAACGTTGAACTCCTAGGCCCAGACGGGCCGTAGATGTGTTTTTTTATCCGTATTCCTCTTACTCGTAATGATTCCCGGTCAGCCCGGGGAGGCAAAACGTCCGACAAGTCTTTCAAAGGAAAGGATAGGGATTGCGTGCGCATATCCTACGGCATGACATTGGGGCAGATCGTGGCAGGCGTGGAGATCTAGGTGGGCGGTTGGTTTCCTCATATCTGTTGCCCCTATAAAACCAAAGGGTTCACCCCTAGGGTTTTATACTTTGCCTTTTTGCCTTCACATCTGCAATCTCCACCACCAATCGCCTAAGCTCCCCGCATCCATGTCTTAGCCACCGTCAAGTTCGCATCCACCCACCCCCATCTTTGAATGGAGCTATGGTGTCACTCTGATATCACCCTCTAGCGCATGGAGGGCCTTGTCCACCGCGGTCTTCTCTACGCGTGAACCGCCATCGAAGAGTGGTGGCTACCTGGCGAGGAGGACGTGCCATCACCACCCGATGGCTATGTTGTCTCATTCGTGAGCTTCCATGAGCGGGGGTTTGCTACCCCTGCTCACAAATTTTTCTAGGGGTTGCTGCACTACTACCACATCAAGTTGCAGCACCTCAATTCCAATGGAATCCAGCACATAGCGGTATTCGTCGCTCTATGTGAGGGATTCCTAGGGATTAGTCCCCACTTTGATCTGTGGTTGTACTTCTTTGCTATCACCCTCCATAAGAAGTGGGAGAAGAAGCAGGAGCTAGACACGCTGATGGGATGCGCCGGCAACCAACTCTGAAACAACAGGATCAGCGAATACCCATCAATGCATCTGTCAACCTCCAATAAGGGGTGGCACTCGCATTGGTTCTATCTCAAGAATGACGCAGCCGCCCCCTGCCAGAGTTCACCAGGCGCCTAGTCGAAGAGGTCCCAGACTCATGGAGGAAGTGGGGTGTCCCGGAGAAGGATAAGAAGAGGATCTGGGACCACCTCATCGCCATCCAAATCCTAAAGGAGATGGGCCTAAAGGGGTCGGGCATCATCGGTGCCCACCATGTGAGGAGGGTGGCGCCACTAATGAGGTGCACGCTACCCCTGTATGTGATGGCGCCTAGGGCATCATTCGATGGGACAACGCTTGCCGAGGAGGCACTCTTCCCCTCCAAAGTCACGCAGCGCATCAAGGAGGCGATGAAGCCTTCTCAGAACAGAGTGGGCGCCCCTTGATTTTGTGTACCATGTGCCAGGTGAAAGCTCTAGTTTGGTTTTGGTGAATTGATGAAACCTTAAGTGCTAACCTAGTTTATCAAGTGATCATGAGATAGGTAGCACACTCCAAGTGATAAAGCAAATGAAGATCATAGCATGATGATGATGATGCCATTGAGATGATCAAGTGCTTGGACTTGGAAAGAAGAAAGAGAAAAACAAAAAGCTTAAGGCAAAGGTATAAACTATAGGAGCTATTTTATTTTGGTGATCAAGACACTTAGATAGTGTGATCACATTTAGGTTTGATAGCCGTACTATTAAGAGGGGTGAAACTCGTATCAAAATGCGGTTATCAAAGTGCCACTAGATGCTCTAACTCATTGCATATGTATTTTGGATCTAGTGGAATGCTAACACCCTTGAAAATGTTTGTGAAAATATGCTAACACATGTGCACAAGGTGATACACTTGGTGGTTGGCATATTTGAGCAAGGATGAAGAAGTTAGAGGTGAAAAGGAGTTATTCTCGCTGGTGACAAGGTGACCGAACGCTGGTCCTAGAGGAACCGGTGTGTCCGGTCAGTTGTAACAGCAAAGATGCTAGCGTCGATTAAACGACCGGACGTTGGTGAGGTGTGTCTGGTCCTGTTGTTGGGCAGCGCATAGAGGCTAGGGTCTCTGACCGGACGATGGCAGGGTCCAGTCGTGCATGACCGGATGTGTCCGATGGGCAAAATGCGTTTCTAGAACCTTACTAGAAACAACCAGACGCTGGTGGCTCAGCGTCCGGTCAGTTATAGCGTAGCGTCTGGTCAACTCAAGTGACTGTTGAGATCGGGACATGTGGCTGTCGTCGGGCGACCGGACGCTGAGCTCCAGTGTCCGGTCAACTTGACCGGAGCATTTGGTTAGCCCGTGTTGTGCCCAGTGAAGGGGTACAATGGCTCTATTTTGTGGGGGCTTCTATTTAAGTCCTATGGCCGGTTGAAGCTCATACCTTTGGCCATTTTCATTGACATAGCAACTTTGTGAGCTTAGCCAAAGCCCTCCCACTCATCTCCATCATTGATTCATCATCTTTGTGAGATTGGAAGAGAATCCAAGTGCATTGCTTGAGTGATTGCATCTAGAGGCACTTAGTGTTTGTGTTTCGCTGTGGATTTCAATTGTTACTCTTGGTGGTTGCCGCCACCTAGACGGCTTGGAGCAGCGAGGATCGTTGAGCGGAGGGTGGTGATTGTCTCCGGCTCCTATCGTGGTGATTGTGAGCGGTTCTTGACCTTTCCCCAGTGGAGAGCCAAAAGGTACTCTAGTGGATTGCTCGTGGCTTGTGTGATCCTCATCTTGTGTTGGTTGTGCGGCATCCTATTGAGGGTTTGGCATGTGAAGCCAATTAGCGCGTGAACCTCTAAGTGAGTGAATCGCCACAACGAGGACTAGCTTGCAGGCAAGCAAGTGAACCTCGGTAAAAATCATTGTATTCATCATTGATTCTGAGGTGATTGGTCTTTATTGTTATTCATCCTTGTGATTGATTGGTTCCTTCATCTACATGGCTGTATAACCTTCATGATCACTCTCATTACTTTACCACAAACTAGTTGTTAAGCTCTTTAGTGTAGCTAGTTGTGAGAGCTTGCTTGCTTGCTTGGTGTGGCTCTTTAGTTAGCCTTTGAGAGCACACTAACATACAATAGTGTCATAGCTATTGTGTGAATAGATACTATCTAAACTAGAATTGTGGTAGGTGGCTTGTATTTTGAGTAGCCTAGCGCAACACTTGCTTCGCCTCATAATTGTCTAACTATTTTGTTAAGTGTTGTTGTAGAAATTTTATTAGGCTATTCACCCCTAGCCATTAGGACCTTTCACCAGGGCATCCCTCAGTGCGGCCAAAATTAGGATACATCATCCTTGTAAGTTGTCCCTTCCTCATGCCTTCTCTTCAATTGAACTCCCGACCCCTTAATACTGACATTGAGATTGGGGGACCAGTCGAGGGACCTTATCCTCATGGATCACCCGGCTCCGTTGCCGAGGGATCCATCCATGAGGGCGGCGAACCGTGCCAAGGCCAGGCAAAAGAGGAAGGCAAAGGAGGACGAGAGGAAGAAGCGGCAGCGGAAACTGCTGGTGTGGGAATGAGGGGAGGATACTGATAGTGACAACGATGATGAGGAAGATGACGATGAGGTAGTCGACGACACCAAGCGTGATGACCTGGAGAGCGAGGATATGCTAATAGCTACCCGCTCATCCTTGCAGGGGTTGGGACCCTTCCCGTTTCATGGAGGGGAAGGCGTGTCCGTGAGGCCAGTGGAAATGGGCCGGACCATCAACCTGCCAAAAGATCTAGCAGGGGTAGGCGGATCTACCGCTATGGCCGAGGTGCTAGCGGAGGAGGGTGGCTTTGCCGCTGTGCCCTAAGAGCCAGTAGAGGTGGGCGGATCTATCATTGTGCCCGAGGTGCTAATGGAGGAGGGTGGCTCCGCCACCACGCCCTCAGAGGCAAGGAAAGCGAGCCCCTCTGCCTAGGAGCAGGGGGTTGGCTCAAAATGGCCCCACCCTAACGAGGTAGAGCAGGGGTCTAGGGTTCACCCCCCAAACATATCTACTGCCCAACAGCGCCGATGTAAGTCACCAATTCCTATATTTTCTCTATTTTTCTCTGTTTTCAACGTGACTCACGCCTTTCTTTCTCACAGTGTCCTAAGGTGGTGCAATCTTTTGGTGCTAGGGCTGAAAAAGAGCGTCGCCCTTTAAGTGAGGTGGCAGCCATCAGCTGATGTTGCACCCGTTTTAGGCGAGAGCGGTGCCGGTGCGACTGCGTCATCGGCCGGTGAGGCACCACTCACGGTGGCACCTATGCCCTCGGTGAGACAAGCGAGTGCTGGGGCTCGAGGGACGCCCTCGAGGGTCGTTGAGCAAACGACGGAGGTGATACCACTATCAACGACAAGGCAGACAGAGCTGCTGACCACGCTTGTGGTGTCGACCGCGGCAAGTGTGACGCTGCCGGTCAAGGCCCCACCAACGTAGGTGGAGGTGGCAGCGGCTGTGATGGGTGAGACACGGTCGGATGCAACCATTGCGGTGCCTGAGGCAGTGGCATGAT
This sequence comes from Miscanthus floridulus, assembly GCF_019320115.1. Taxonomy (NCBI): domain Eukaryota; kingdom Viridiplantae; phylum Streptophyta; class Magnoliopsida; order Poales; family Poaceae; genus Miscanthus; species Miscanthus floridulus. The sequence goes on from NC_089580.1 coordinate 167,033,157, forward strand.
CCACACCACTGGCGGCCAAGTGATAGCGCCTGACATGGGCTGGATGGAGGGGGATGCGGCCTAGGGGTCCCCAAACATCATGGCAGTGGTAGAGAGGACATGCGGGGAATTGTCCCTAACCTTGACATCGGGGGCAGCCATTCGCCCACGTGGGATTAGCCCCTGCTCTAGTGGATGAATCCATAAGACTCGACGTCAACACTCTTCGCCCTCGATGATGCCACTGAGAGAATGGAGTGGGAGAGTCTCGATGAGGGGATTATGGTCGTGCTAAAAGCCTTGGACCATGCCAGGGGCACCCTGTGTGAAATCATCGTTGCCACTGGTCGGGTATTCACTTGACCTTGCCTCTCACCCTCCTCTTTCTTTCATGAATTTTTGTGTTCTGACATTTATCTTTTTTCAGTCCCTTATTGCTCGTAGCTAGGAGAAATCCCGGTTCATTCACGAGCAGAAGGAGAACTAGGACCACCTCATTAAAGAGGCATGACTGCACAGGGATGTGACCACCTAGCTTATTGCCACCCAACAGAGGGTGCCCAAGCTAATTGCCCTTATCGAGGAGGCGGACAGTCTCCAACTACGGGAGGCCGAGTCCTGTCGGCATGAGGAGACTGAAAGGGCGTTTGAGGCCCTGTTGGTGAGGGTGCAGCAAGATGAGGAGGAGGCTGCTAGAGTTAGGAGGGAGCGGGATGAGCTGCTGCAGAGGGATCCTGAGACTCACCAGTGGATCCTCGACCTTCTGGCTGAGGCTGAGAAGGAGTGAGAGCTGAAGCTAGTAGCTGAGGAGAAGCTCGTAGCCCTAGAGTGGAGGGCTAGTCAGGATGCCGAGGCGGTCTCCCGACTACGCAAGGAGTGAGACGAGCTACTCCAAACTATAGGGAGGCTCTGCTTGGAGCATGGCATGGCATGGCCTGCGAGGAGCATGACCAGGCCATCCGATAGCGCGACAAGGCACAACAGAGGATCGGCTCCCTCTAGGCTGAGCTTAGAACCATGACAACCTCGAGTCTAGAGGCCAAGGGCGTCTCTGCTGGGCTAGCTACGGAGCTTGCCAAGGCGAGGAGGAACCTTCAGGCGGAGAGCGACAAGCTCGGTATCCTGGGCACTGCCCTTGGAGTGGTCTGTGATGACCTAGAGGTGGTGCAGTCGAAGGGGACCAATTCGGTCACGGCCCGTGCCATCGAGATCATGGCACGGGTGCGCCAACTTGAAAGGAACACCCATTGCACTGGGGTCAACCAAGCCTTTGTAATTGCTCACACTCATTACGTGGACAGCATTGACATGGATATGATGATCCTCGGCTTCGCTCCTGGCTACGAAGCCCATGAGCTAGATGAGATAGAGACGGCGGTAGCTCCTCTCTCATAGGACCTGGATGGCAGAATTGAAGACATAGTTCTCCCTCAGAGAGGCTAGTTAGTCGAATAGGTCGGATCATCATTTATTGTAATCAAAGGACAAGTGTCTACCCTTATGTATCGTATTAACAATTTTGTCATTTCGTTTTGTTTGATTGAACTTGTTTTCCTTCCTTTTTGTATGCGAAAAAGGGGCTCTCATATTTTGACCCTTCTATTCATTAAGATCATAGGGCCTGAGGTGTAAGAGGGAAACTTTGATCATGCTAGTGAGCAAAGACACTGTAGCCACTGAGGTGTAGGTTTTTTGTAGTCCGACCAGGGATGCTTAGTTGTTCGTTTCCACAAACCTTGCCACTAGGCTTAACATGAGGAAGAGGTCTGACATGGCGACTATTTTAGAAAAGGTATATTTATACCTTTATCAGCCCTGTGGGGGTATTAACCCCTATACCCTTACGGCTAGGCTTGGGCCGGCCCGGATCAGGGGGTCTGGTCCACTAGAAGACAACGCGTGGCCTAGCCAACCTGTTTGGAATCCCACGCAAGGAATCAAGATAGATTTGGAGATCAAGCAAGATCCTGGTCGGTTAGAATAGGAATCCTTATCTGGCCATCTATGGCAATTGTAACTAGCTAGGATTAGTTTCTAGATCTGTAACCCTGCCCCCCGGACTATATAAGGTGGGCAGGGGACCCCTCTAAAAACATCTCTCATTGACATATAGCAATACAATCAGACATAGGACATAGGTATTATGCCTTTACGGTGGCCGAACCTAGATAAAATCTTGTGTCTGCCTTGCATCACCATCTTGTTTGTAGCTTGCACATCTGTCTGCCGATAATCTACTACCTTGGGCATACCCCTAGGTAGACTGCCAACCATATTTCGTCGACGGTGGTGCGCCAGGTAGGGGGTATGCATACTGCTCTCTAGGCAAACAAGATGGTCATCATCCTTGATTCCATGGCTACGCCGAACGACCTCACATTCACCATCAACCAGATCACCTGGACCACTAGCTCCGATGACTTCATCGCCATGACCCCAGAGGAGGCACGGGTTCAATCTGCGCTGACCACTGCTTCAACTGCATCGGCTATGGCTCCAACCACAGAGGATCTAGCTCCGACCATGGTGGATCCGGCTCCGACCATGGTGGATGATGAGGACATCGCCAAGATGGAGTTGAGGACGACTCCAATTCGAGAAGGGGAGGATGATGAGGACATCGCCACGCTGGACACATCGACGCCATGGTCTTCCCGAAGTTTCAATTTGTTCCCAACTCAGCTGCCACGTCGCCCTCGGATTCAGCAGACACGTCGTCACTGTTTCGGTCATAACTTCCTCATACGACATCGAAACGGGCTGTTCTTGGATGTGTTGGAAAGGGGACGACGACGCCATCGTTTTGGATCTGGTCCTAGCTCCAAAAGGTCCATGGATCATTCTGTGTGACCACGGCAAGGTGCTGCATCACCTATTTGGGCCAACTTGGCCATGTATCGTGTCGGGCCTTAAGCCCAAGTTGTGGGCGCCCAACCCCTGGCCGTCCCCAACCGTAGGTCGAGTCTTAGACTATAAACACAGCCGCCGCCGCTGCTACACAATTGGGTTTTGTTTAGAGTTTAGTTTTCCATCGAGAAACTGAATCGTTCATTGTAACTGTGGTGACAAATCCTTTTACAGTGATCCAGGGCCCCCGTTCTTGATCTCCTCCACTGTGTCGATTAGTCCTTTGGAACCAAGTTCTTGAACCCTCTATTGATATTCGCGTCATTCATATTTGCAATTTCAGATTCGTGTTGTTGAGTTTGTGTCCGTGGTCGAGTCTTGTTGCTGGTTTAGGATTATGTTCGTGGTCGTAGTTCAATCGCCCGTTGCTGTGATTTTTGTTTTCCGCCGCTATCCCATCCACCATTTCCAAACAACAAGTCGAAGCCACCACATTACTCGACTTGCCCCGCTAGCCGCCTTGTGTAACTTCTCGCCGCCGCGCAAACCCTAGATAGGTTGCCAGCCGCTCTTATTTTGCCTGCATCGCAGCCCTCCTTACATCATCAGGCGAATACCTACTGCTGTTAGTCACAGTGACGATCCTGTGATCGGTGTTAGAGTTTAGGGATGCTTTGCCCTAACTGCCGCCGCCGTGTGCCTTCCGGAAAACATACATTGAGATACATTCGGTAAAACAGGCATAACTTTTCGCTCGTTTATCAGAAAAATCTGAAATTTTTTCAGCAGCTTCTTGACACCATTTGGATCAGACCCAAACTCGGCTATGCCTTGTTTGGTTTCATCAGAATTGCCAAAAAAATTCGAGAAAATATAGAAAAAAAATTGTCAAAGTTTTTGCACGCTTTTCAGAGAACGTGCTGAATTTCTGTAGACCACATCCCACCTCAGTTGTAGGTGCCAATTTTTGTGGTTGCATCTTTTGTGATCCTTGTTCAGAGAAAAGTATAAAAAAATAGTGAAAAAAAAGTTTGTTTCCTACTAGTGCCTTTTGGAAAAATCCGGGACAAAATTCAGAAAAAAGGAGAAATCCGGGCTATTTGCTTGTTCTGTGAGTTCTTTCGATCTTTCTTTGTTTTCACCTTATTGCGCTACGTCTCGACACGTCTTAGCCAGCACCTGTGATTTGTACTTTGGGTCCAGATTGAACAATCGCTACTCTGCACTCGTCAATTGCTAATCCTTGCTGTCATATTATGTGCCTACCCATAGCTCCATATATTCTTCTGTCAGCACAGGTTCATCTTGCAACTGTTACCCACGCTCAACAACAGATTGCTTCGCCACTTTGGTTTTGCTCCTGTTTGGCGTTGGTAAGAATACAGGCAAGATGGTGGTAAGCCGCTTGTGATTTTGCATTCCACTTTCACCACCATCACCACCACTTGTTTCCTTTTAGTTGATAGGGATAATACTTTGGTGTTGTCTTTTTCTATCTTCTAACCATGGCAGGAACTCCGACGGACTTCAATGAGTGCATGTACAAGGGCGAGCTTGCAACGTTCATGACTGAACAACACAATCTTATGACCGAGCTGACGTGCAACGTGAACAATCTGGTCACCCGCATTGAACAGCTTGAGCAACGCCCTCCACCTTATCGTGCTGATGATGAAGATGCGGATGCTTTTGGTGATGAAGATGCGTATGCTAACGGTGGTGCCCGTCGCCGCCTCAACTTCAATCATCACGGTATGGCAGGTAATAATCATGGTAATAATGATCCTTTTGCTAAAATTAAATTTAGTTTACCTCCTTTTGCTGGTAATGTTGATCCAGAGGCATATTTAGATTGAGAGCGTGCTGTTCAACAAAAATTTGATTCTCATAATGTTCCTGCTGAGCATAGAGTTAGACTTGCTACTAGTGAGTTTACTAATTTTGCTTTGTTCTGGTGGAGTGATCTTTGCAATGCCAATAATGCTGCTGCTGTGCCACAAACTTGGAATGTTTTAAAGCAACATATGACATCTCGTTTTGTTCCTCCTTATTACCAACGTGATTTACGTTTGAAACTACAAACTTTAAAACAAGGTGATAAAGGAGTAGAAGCATACTATCAAGAATTGCTTATTGGTTTAGCACGTTGTGGTATAAATGAAGATGATCATGATGCTAGTACTAGATTTTTTGGTGGTTTAAACCATGATATACAGAACATACTTGATTACAAAGAATGGCGCAATTTTTCCCAATTGTATCATCTTGCTATTAAGGCAGAACGAGAAGTACAGGGACGCAAACAACACCAGCTTTTCAGGTCTAACAATGGGAGGAATTTTCAGCAGCTTTCCGAGCTGGAGACGCCCAAGCTTCCTGTTGCACCACAGCCATCTACACCTCTATTTTCTTCCAGGGTAAGTAAATTGTCTAATGTGCAGTTTCCACAGCTGAAGAAAGGTGGCACTCCAGGTGCTTCTACTAGCTCCTCCTCGTCCAGCTCTAAAATCATTTGCCACCGATGCAAAGGCATGGGACATGTCATGAAGGAATGTCCCAGTCATCGCGCTTTCATTGCTATCGAGGATGGATATGTAAGTGCTAGTGATGTTGAAGATGATTTAGCCCTTGCTGCTAACATTGATGCAGATCCCACCGAGGGCGATCAAGATAAGGAGGCCATCACCATTGACTCCATGGCTGCTGCCGCGGACTACCCTAGCCTTCTTGTGCAGCGTGTGTTGAGTACACGTGTGGGTCATGAAGAAGAGATGAAGATCCAACGCCACAATTTGTTCCACATGTATCTCATTGTGCAGGGTTGTCGTGTTCTCACTATCATTGATAGCGGGAGTTGCAACAACTTGGTGAGTTCAGATTTGGTTGACAAGCTTGGCTTGACCACACGACAACATTCGTATCCATATAAACTTCAATGGTTCAATAATAGTGGTAAGACTAAGGTAATTAAATCAGCACGCATTAGCTTTTTTACAGGCTCTTATCATGATACTGCTGATTTTGATGTTGTCCCTATGCAAGCTTGTTCCATTTTGTTAGGTCGCCCATGGGAATTTGATAATGATGCTTTACACCATGGTAGAACTAATACATACACTATCATACATAAGGACAAGAAAATTACATTGCTGCCTTTGTCTCCTACGGATATTATTAAATATGCTAATGAGATAAAAAATAAACCTCCAACAGACATTGCTAAAAATAATGGGATTAAGTTAAAAGGAGGTGCTTTTCTTGCTACAACTCCTGCTACTGCTGAGTTATGTGATAATCCTGATGCACCATGTTATACTATGTTTTGTCAACCTTTTATGTCTAGTGCATTGCCTGCTGTCACTAACCTTTTGCAGGAGTTCGCTGATGATGGGATGGAGTCGAGGACGACTCCAATTCTACAAGGAGGGGATGATGAGGACATCGCCAAGATGGAGTCGAGGATGACTCCAATTCGAGAAGGGGAGGATGATGAGGACATCGCCACGCTGGACACACCGACGCCATGGTCTTCCCCAAGTTTCAATTCGTTCCCAACTCAGCTGCCATGTCATCCTCGGATTCAGCAGACACGTCGTCACTGTTTCGGTCATAACTTCCTCATACGACATCGAAACGGGCCGTTCTTAGATGCGTTGGAAAGGGGGCGACGACGCCGTCGTTTTGGATCTGGTCCCAGTTCAGAAGGTCTGTGGATCATTCTGTGTGACCACGGCAAGGTGCTGCGTCACCTATTTGGGCTAACTTGGCCATGTATCGTGTCGGGCCTTAAGCCCAAGTTGTGGGCGCCCAACCCCTGGCCGTCCCCAACCCTAGGTAGAGTCTTAGACTATAAACACAGCCGCTGCCGCTGCTACACAATTGGGTTTTGTTTAGAGTTTAGTTTTTCATCGAGAAACTAAATCGTTTATTGTAACTGTGGTGACAAATCCTTTTACAGTGATCCAGGGCCCCCGTTCTTGATCTCCTCCACTGTGTCGATTAGTCCTTTGGAACTGAGTTCTTGAACCCTCTATTGATATTCGCGTCATTCATATTTGCAATTTCAGATTGCGTGTTTTACCTTCTTGCTTGTGCTCTTCGATTCGCTTGCAGGAAAAGCCTTCTTGGCGAGGTCAATCAAGTTGTGCTTAGTTGATAACCAATGGAGCAGTGGTGTAACGGTTGCAGGGTTCAAATCGCGTCTGATTTGAAGCCGGATCGCCAACGTCGAGATCTCCACAAATCGAACTTACCGGCTACCTCTTGGAAGATCGGGCCTGTACTCATCAGTGGATCTAGCTCCAACCACGCCAGCGTCGTCTTCAGCCACGCCGACAACCCATCGTCCGCTTCCTCGCTACAAAAGGAGGCAGATCGACAACACCGACTTGCTCGACTCCATCGATCGGGTCGGCACCAAACTTGCCAAAACCCTGGCTCTGGTAAGTTCGATTCAAAGTCAACCTAATGAGTAGGTAACTATGACCCATAATAGATCTACCCGACCAGCTCGGGCCAGTCATCCTGCATGACTCGGTACGGATCTCATGGTCACATCTACTCCTGAAGGGCGCTCTGTTCGTTGTTGGCCAGCCCCTGCGATGGGTCTCTGGCTCTCCGAGCATAAAGCCTCGATGGAGAACCACTAGGTCTAGCCCTACAGCCTATGCAACTTCGTCAACATGGTCCGAATTGAGGATTATCAAGAAGGATCGGTCCACATAGTCCAAGAGGGTGGCTCAAGCTCCTCGTCTGGCATCGCATCTAATGCCTCTGTTCACACCGAGCTCTAGCATCATGATGATGAAGGCATTGAATACGATCTGGATATCCCAGACCACGCCCTGGGATTCCTGCGATTCCCATCCTTCCCACCAAGGCGAGGGGACTTAATCAATATTGTCAGTAATGACAAACCATCGATAGTCGGCGAAATAGAACAAGAAAGGCTAGCACGCGAAGCACACAATATTGACTGGTTTAATCGCCGACAAATTGAAGCCGAGGTAGAAGAGGAGGCCTGATGCATAAGGGTCCAGCCACGCGACCTTAACAATGCCTTTGATAGGGTGGGGGACAAGTAGGTCTTTAGGACTCCAAGCACCAACGTAGCTGTTGCTATGGCAACAATGCAATGACTACCCAACACCCCAAAAATACAGGCAGTTCGTGATGATATACAAGCTTACCTGATGGCTGCTATGGCCTAGACCATAGAGATTGTAAATCAAGCCTGAGCTCCATCCATCTCAGTCGAATCAAGCCATAGCCGCCAGTACTCAAGTCGCTCATAGCCACCCAACCAACGTGGCTCGTGCAACAACGACCCATCAGATAACCGTCAAGGTAGGAACGGTGACCATAATGGTGGTTGGGACGACAACCACCGTCGGGATGACAACCGCCGTGACTTTTGGGACGACAACCGCGATAATCGCCGTAATAACCATGGCCGTAGGGTTAATCAGGATGGCAACCGAGATCGTCGTGATGGCAATAACGATCTCCGCCATTACCTTGGAGGACGCGATCTGCGTGATCGCATCAACCAAAGAGCCAACGATCATGCATCCCACGAAAGCTATCGCCGTATGGAATATGATACTGCCCATGGCCCTCCGGGTTTGAAGCAGTTTACTCTGCACCTTCGCTAAGTCATATGGCCCAAGAACTTCAAGCTCAAAAAACTTTAGAAGTACGATGGTAAGGAGAACCCTGAATTATGGGTCATGCTCTACGAAACTACGTGCAGATCAGCCATGGCTAACGAGCATGTCATGTCTAACTACTTCCCAATCACTATCAGCCATGCAGGTCACTAATGGCTTGTTAGCTTGCCAGCGAACTACTTTGATTCTTGGCAAGAGCTCAAGCAAGCTTTCATCGACAACTTCATTGCTACTTGTGAGCAACCCAGCAACAAATATGATCTGCAGCGGATTCAAGACCGGAAAGATGAGCCACTACGCGAGTACGTCCGGCATTTCTCAGAGATGCGCATCAAGGTCCCATCAATCTCCGACAATAAGGCAATCGAGGCTTTCATTACTGGTCTCCACTTCCATGATGCCCTATGAGACAAGCTCCTTCGCAAGAGACCTGAATCAGTCACAGCGCTCTTGGCCACTGCCAAGAAATATGCGGATGCCGACGATGCTAAAAAGATAATCATCAAAGAAGTAGCAAGGGTTCCACGCTCCAACCACCCCCCACACCATGATGACTACCGCAGCAACCGTGGTTGAAACGATAATTTTGATCGCCGTAACCAGCGCAACGACCCCCACGACCACCGCGACCAGCGTAATCAGTGGCGTAATCACCGTGATGATTACAGGGGCAAGCGTGCTTGGGAAGACGACGGCGAAGTCAACACCATTAAGAAAGGTGGTGGACGTCACAACTATGAAGAAGACTACACCAAAGCATTGAAAGGACCCTGCTAGCTCCACCCCAAGTCAAACCATACCATGGAGAATTGCCGCGTTCTTAAGTCTATCTACACGCGTCAACAGGCTTCGGATATGTCTGACAAGCCTAACAACGCAGGGGAACAGCACAACGAAGACAACGATGATGAAGACACAGATCCTTGTCATAAGTACGTCAAGCCAACCGATCGCGTCCACACCATCATTGGAGGCAAAGTGTCCATCGAGACCAAACGAGAATGCAAGCTGCTCGCCCATGCCTGCTTGAACGTGGCCAACACCGACAACCTCATCGCCGATCCACGGCTCCCTCCTTGGTCTCACCGTGAGATCTCCTTTAGCAGAAAGGACCAATGGGCTGCAATACCTGAGCCATGATGTTTTCCCCTGGTCCTCGATCCTTGTATCAACAAGGTTTAGTTCGACAGAGTGCTGATTGATGGTGGCAGTTCCATCGATATACTGTTCAAGAATAGTCTGCCAGCCCTGAAGATAACCTAGGTGGATCTCAAACCATATGAGGCATAGTTCTGGGGTGTCCTCTCCGGACAGAGCTCTACACCTCTCGGGTAGATCACGCTACCTATGCAGTTTGGTACCCCGGACCACTTCCGCATCGACTACGTCAACTTTGTGGTCGCTGACTTCGATGGCACCTACCATGCTATCCTTGGTCGACCATCGCTCACCAAATTCATGGCCATACCTCACTACAGGTATTTGGTGCTCAAGATGCCTACCGAGAAAGGGGTTCTAACTAATAAGTACAGGCCCGATCTTCCGAGAGGTAGCCGGTAAGTTCGATTTGTGGAGATCTCGACGTTGGTGATCCAGCTTCAAATTAGACGCGATTCGAACCCTGCAACCATTACACCACTACTCCGTTGGTTATCAACCAAGCACAACTTGATTGACCTCGCCAAGAAGGCTTTTCCTACAAGCGAATCGAAGAGCGCAAGCAAGAAGGTAAAACACGCAATCTGAAATTGCAAATATGAATGACGTGAATATCAAAAGAGGATTCAAGAACTCGGTTCCAAAGGACTAATCGACACAGTGAAGGAGATCAAGAATGGGGGCTCTGGATCACTGTAAAAGGATTTGTCACCACAGTTACAATGAACGATTCAGTTTCTCGATGGAAAACTAAACTCTAAACAAAAAACCCCATTATGTAGCAGCGGCGGCAGCTGTGTTTATAGTCTAAGACTTGACCTAGGGTTGGGGACGGCCAGGGGTTGGGCGCCCACAACTTAGGCTTAAGGCCCGACACGATACATGGCCAAGTTGGCCCAAATAGGTGACGCAGCACCTTACCGTGGTCACACAGAATGATCCATGGACCTTCTAGAGTTGGGACCAGATCCAAAACGACGGCGTCATCGTCCCCTTTCCAACGCATCCAAGAACGGCCCGTTTTGATGTCGTATGAGAAAGTTATGACCAAAACAGTGACGACATGTCTGCTGAATCCGAGGGCGACGTTCCAGCTGAGTTGGGAATGAATTGCAACTTGGGGAAGACCATGGCGTCGGTGTGTCCAGCGTGGCGATGTCCTCATCATCCTCCCTTTCTTGAATTGGAGTTGTCCTTGACTCCATCTTGGTGATGTCCTCATCACTAACTCTCAGGGGCAACGTATACGCAGCTTATACCTATGAGGACGATAGCTTCAAAATAGCAGAGGCTCATGACCTCTCTATTCGCATGTTTGAGACCATGCTCAACGCCAGGAAGACCTTGGCCGACCACCTAGAGATTCCAAAGCTCAAGGCTCCACACAAGAACATTAAGTCCAAGGAGCACAAGGTGATCCAGCTGCTCGATGGTGATCCCAGCAAAATGGCCCTTATCGAGGCCAACCTGGATCCTAAATAGGAAGACGCATTCGTTAGGTTCTTGAGGAGAAACGTGAGTGTGTTCGCATGGAAACCTGCTGACATGCCCGGTGTACCTTGGAACTTGATCGAGCACTCCTTGAATGTCAACAGCAAGGCCAAACCTATCAAGCAGAAGCTACAACAGTTCGCTCATGACAAGAAGGAGGCGATTAGGGTAGAAGTTACACGGCTTTTGGCAGCCAGATTTATCAAAGAAGTGTATCATCTGGAGTGGTTAGCCAACCTGATTCTTGTACGCAAAAAGAATAATGAATGGAGAATGTGCGTTGATTACACTGATCTCAACAAACACTGCCCTAAAGACCCCTTTGGCTTACCTCGCATAGACGAGGTCGTAGATTTAACCGCCAGTTGCGAGCTGCTTTCCTTTCTCGATTGCTACTCTAGTTATCACCAGATCACTCTCAAAAAGGACGACCAGATCAAGACATCTTTTATCACGCCTTTCAGTGCCTACTGCTACATGACCATGTTGTTCAGGCTCAAGAACGCCAGGGCTACCTACCAACACGCTATACAGGCTTGCCTCAAAGACGAGATAAAAGACGACCTCGTCGAGGCTTATGTTGATGATGTAGTTGTCAAAACCAAGGAAGCATATACCCTTGTTGATAACCTAGAACACACCTTTGCAGCCCTTAATACATTCCAATGGAAATTAAACCCAAAGAAGTGCATCTTTGGTGTTCCTTCTGGTATACTGCTTGGCAACGTCGTCAGTCACGATGACATACGCCCTAACCCAGAGAAAGTCAAGGCTGTCTTAGACGTGAAGCCACCCAAAAAGGTGAAGGATGTCTAGAAGCTTACTGGATGCATGGCTGCTCTCAGTCGTTTTATATCAAGATTAGGAGAAAAAGGACTACCATTTTTCAAGCTGCTCAAAGCATCCGAGAAGTTTGAGTGGTCAGAGGAAGCAGACGCTGCCTTCACATAGCTAAAACAATACCTTACATCACCTCCGGTCCTCACTACTCCCAGAGAAGATGAAACTCTCCTACTTTACATTACGGCAACTAATCGGGTGGTCTCCACTGCCATGGTGGTCGAGCGCGATAAGCCTGGCCATGCCTACAAGGTACAGCGACCAATCTATTTCATCAGTGAGGTACTCAATGAATCCAAGACTAGGTACCCACAGATTCAGAAACTCATCTACGCCATACTGATAACATCTCGAAAGTTGAAACATTACTTCGACAGATATCGTGTGGTGGTTATGACCAAGTACCCTCTAGGAGACATCATTCGCAACAAGGATGCAAATGGGTGCATCATCAAATGGGCAATGGAGCTATGCCCTTTCTCCTTGGAATTTGCAAGCCGTACTACAATCAAGTCTCGAGCACTCATCGATTTCATCGTTGAGTGGACAGACTTAAGCACACCTGCCTCTCAGGGGCTTGATGAGTATTGGAAGATGTACTTCGATGGCTCTCTCAACATCGATGGCATAGGAGCAGGAGTCCTTTTCATGTCACCATCCAAGGAGCAGCTCTGGTACATCCTCAAGATTTATTTCCCAGCATCGAATAACGCCGCTGAGTACGAAGCATGCCTACATGGTTTGCGCATTGTGATCGAGCTTGGTGTTAGATGTCTCTATGTCTACAGAGACTTGGCTCTGGTCATCAACCAACTCAACAAGGACTAGGACACGACCAGCGAAAAGATGGATGCATACTGCAAATCGATCAGAAAGCTGGAAGGCAAGTTCTACGGCATCGAGTACGCACACGTGGTCCGAGACAAAAATCAAGCAGCAGATGCGCTGTCAAAGTTAGGATCATCCCGAGCCAAAGTCCCACATGGCATATTTGTTCAAGACCTGCTCTTGCCTTCCATCGAACAGGAAGATCCCACGGTCGACAAGCCTCCAGACCAGTCATTGGTGGCTATGGTTCTAGCGTCAAGCACCACTGAGCCACCTCCAACCACTAATCAGCCTGACTAGAGAGTACCTTTCATCAAATACCTGATAGATGGCAGCAGTTACACTGATCGAATAGAAAACGAACGCCTGATGCATCGCAGTAAGCAGCAAATTATGGCGCAAGAACGCAAAGGAGGAAATCTTGATGAAGTGTATAACCCAGGAGGATGGTGAACAGCTCCTAGACCAAATCCACTCTGGCTCCTATGGCAACCACGCGGCTTCAAGAACGCTGGTGGCAAGGCTTTCCGAGCAGGGTTCTATTGGCCATCAGCTGTAGCCGATGCAGAGAAGCTAGTCCACCATTATGAGGGTTGTCAGTTCTTCGCCAAGAGAATCCACGTACCAGCACATGAGATCCAGACAATACTAGCCTCTTGGCCCTTCGCATGCTGGGGACTGGATATGATCGGGCCCTTCAAACTGGCTCCTGGGAAATTTACATGTGTCTTTGTGCTGATCGGCAAATTTTCTAAGTGGATGGAGTACATGCCTCTAGTACAGGCATCTTTAGAAAAGGCTATCATGTTCATCGACCAGGTCATCCACCGCTTCAGCATACCCAATAGCATCATCACTGATCTGGGTACTCAGTTCACCGGGAACGCTTTTTGGGACTTCTGCGATGAAAGGAGCATAGTAGTAAAATACGTCTTGGTGGCCCACCCTAGAGCTAATGGATAGGTCAAGCGAGCAAATGGTATGATCTTGGATGCACTTAAGAAGAGGATGTATAGAGAAAATGACAAGGCCCCTGGAAGATGGCTCAAAGAGTTACTAGCCGTGGCCTAGGGCCTCAGAACCTAGCCTAGTCGCAATACCGACGTATCACCATACTTTATGATTTATGGCGCTGAGGCAGTGCTCCTAGCAGATATAGCCTTCAGATCAGCATGGGTAGAGAACTTCGACGAAGACAAGGCCAATGAAGCGCGGGAGCTAGAAGTGAATAGTGCAGAAGAGAAGCGGCTCAATTCCTACGTACGTACAGCCAAATACCTTGCTATTTTGCGTAGGTACTACAACAAGAACATTAAAGAGAGGTTCTTCATGGTCGGGGACCTGGTCCTGAAGTGGAAGATGAATCAGGCTAGTGTCCACAAACTCGCAACTCCATGGGAAGGGCCCTTCATGATCAAGGAAGTCACATGACCAACATCTTATAGGTTAGCTCACTTGGACGGTACGGACATACCCAATTCATGGCACATCAACAAGCTTAGGCGTTTCTATGCTTAACTACTAAGATATGTACTCCTCTTGTACTTTTGATTTAATTCAATAAAGCTATTATGATTTCTCCGACCACTCTAATGTGTCGCTTCAAAGTCTATGGTTATTCTAACTCAACCAGTTAAAACTGACCACCATTCCTTCCTAGATTTTTGAAGCAGGCCCTGTCTCCGGTTCCTCCCAACGCGTGCATGGGATCTACTCTCTACACTACGGGTGATTGGTAGGTCCCCTCTGGTTTGACTTGTCTACATCTATGTGTGCACAGGCTACACTCCTCACACTCCGACCATAGGACAAACCAGGACCATACAAACCTATCAGGATGACGTGTCGACTAAACTGGTACAACTAAATAGAACGCTAACATGTTCTCACTTAGTTACACCAACAAGAGATCCAAGCTTAAATACGTTTTCTACAAAACAAACAAGCTTATGATGATATACAGTTATGTTATTACAAGCTTGCCTGAAAAGGTCTAAGTTTACAATAACACAACTACGTCTTCTTCTACAGCTATAGCCTATCCTATTGGCTGGTTGGGGCATGCGGCACCTGCTGCTCGCTGGTCGTGACATCGTGCTCAAGTCTCGGGGATTCTTGTACTTGTCGAGCTGAAGAAGATGGCCCCGCTGATGCCTAGCTGGTCAAGACCGCAGGCTTCGTCGGTTGGCTTAAAACTGATGGCGCTTCCAGCTAACTTGTTGATGGCGTACCCTATACAGGTGCTATCTCTCCTCCACATAGGTTAATGTCGCCAATTATTTTTGCCAACAAGTCCAGCTGGGTCATCCAAAGCTCCTCAACCTTGTCTGGATCTACCTCCTTCGGGTATCTAGCCTCTAGGCATTTGAGATCGGTCAAGGGGTAGTGAGCATGCACCATGCTTAGCACATGTGCACCTGTGTACTCACCCACCTCCTTCATGATCTCTTGGAACCATCCCCATGCCTTTCGGCATCTATCGACCAGTCCAAGCTATGGCGTCCTTGGCATGTCCTCTGTAAGCACCGGATCGATAAGGTTGAGGACCAGCAAAATGCCCGTTGCCACTTCATGGCACTGGTTTTTCCATGTGTCTCGATCCTCGGTGATCTCTTGGCACTGTGCCTTACAGCCATCATGATCTTTTATCATGGCCTCCAGATACTTCTTGGCATTGACTTTTAAAACTACAAACCGCATAAGACATTAAAATGTCATACCACAACAAGATAAGGTGGGCAACAAAAGTGAGCAAAGGGGTCTAGAACACTTACTTTTTAGTTCCTCTTTCATCTTGGTCGTGTGGTCCTAGAGCTGCGACTGGTCATGCACCAGTTTCCTATTGTCTTCCTTCAGGCGATCACACTCTACGACCACACGACTATTCTCCTCTCAGAGACAGACTACTTCAGCTTCTAAGCCTGCACTACGGCTGTTACTACCAACAACGCAGCAACACTTGTCACGCAATCGTTGTGATAAAGTAACTACTTACTTGTTCTTTCCTGCTCTTTGTTACTGAGCTAGATGACCAGGTTCTGGTTCTGTGCCTCTTGCTCCGTCCTCTCATGGTTGGTGGCTTCAAGTTGGTGGTGCAAGTGTTCCACTTTGGTCGCCAGTTCTTTATTGCTTGCTGTGATCCCCTTAATTTGGTCGAAGCATTTCTTGCGGTACCTTGCGGTCTTCATCAAGTCCTGCATGCAAAAAGCTAAGTAAGACAGTATGACTAGATGGCAAGATCAGGTGGTCAAGCAAAGCATACCTGGACTTCCATCACCAGTCATTTTGCCGCTCGTTCAACTTTCATGGTCTCTTCGATGTCTAGGATTTCCTCATGAACAACCCATTGGTCATTCCGCTAGCGTGACACATATACATGTTGTCATTTTGTCCTATGGACGACCCAGGACCTCTTCTACTTCATCCTCTTTGGCCTCTTCTTTGGGTATCGGTGCTGGTCTGGAGTTAGCACCTTCTGCGATCACTATGGCCTTCCCACGGGCTGTAGCATTAACAAACGTGCTCTATGCTCTTGCCTCCATCCACTGCTCCTCGGTCTGACCCGTTACCCTTGGTGCTGAGGTATCGCCCCCGTAGGGTTGGTGCTTAGAGCATTTGTGTTTGGCTCGGCTCTTCCCTCGACCCCCTGCTCGAGGTCTGTTGTCTGACAGCTGGTGGACTGAGGCTCCAATGGATTTTCTGCTATGGGTACCTCCATGGATGGCTGTTGCGCAGTCTTCTCTGCAATTGCTGCCAGAGCCACGCTACTCCTAGCTAGTTGATCTGGATTTTTGGTGGACGCCGACCTAGTACATCCAAGATAAGTTCAGAAGGCAACCATAGTCAATAAAAATTGCAAGCTTACATCAAAGTTACAAATACTTACATGTTGGAAGCGTGGAATGATGTGGCAAAGGCACGTCTCTTTGGCTGTGCTTGCTCCACATGCTGTGCGGGTGACACCTGGCCTCCCTCTACATCCAGCACTAATGCCGGGGCTTGGTGCTCGACCCCTTCGCCGCTTGTCCTCCGCACTACAGTGGTCGGCGATGAGGGTCCCACTGGCACGGAGGAGCCACCTTGCTCTGTCGACTCCAGTTGCCTCCTCCTCTTTCGAGGGACAAGTCAAAAGATGTCTGCATCCTCTATGTCATCATCCGATAGAGTAAAGATCGCCTGACGACGCTTGCTGGCCGCCGGCCGCTTACTAGCAGCTTTGGCCGCTGCCTCCTCCCCAACTCCGAGCATGGCCCAGTCGATGTCTTTGATCCTAGCGCTAGTCTGGGCGGTTGGGCCAGCAACTTGCGGCCAATCTACACCAGGGGGTGGAGACATAAACATTGTTGCTCTATCCTGACCATTAATCTGGGAAACACAAAGGAGATAACACAGTAAGTTTCTGTTACAACATAAAACTATGGGTACAAGGTAGGATGATTTACCTTTGGGGGAGGTCGGGCGAGCTTGAAAGCGTGCTCGATGTCGCTCAATCTGACATAATTTGGATCAGCTAAGTTAAATAGCTCTCCAATTCTGGCTTTGACTTCGATCTTGTCAAGTGCCTCTTGCCTTGTCCTCGTTGGGTCTGCGCTACCTTGGTACTCATAGCCTAGATGTACCCTCCTCTAGCAGGGCTGGATCCTTCGGCTAATGAAGTTCCCGACCATGCTCGGACCATCCAGTTTCTTCCATGGGATCATCCCAAGTAGTTCTAGGATCTGTTCTAGGTGCTCGAGCTTCTCCGACTAGCTGGTCCTCTTCTCCGAAATGAACCCCACATCACACAGTGTGATCGTGTTCGGCTCTTCGTGGATGTAGAACCACTTCTTGTACCAGTCATCAAGCGACGTGTTCCACGAGCAGTGCAGGTACTGGGCCTTCATCCCATCATGAAGGTTGAGGTACACACCTCTGGCTATCTTTGAGCCACCGCTTCCTTTCTTCCGCAGACAGAAAAGATGGCGAAAGAAGTCGAAATGGGGCTGGAAGCCGCCATATGCTTTGCAAAGATGAATGAAGGTGGAGACAAGAAGAATAGAGTTGGGATGTAGATTGCAAATCCCAATCTCACAATACAGACAGAGCCCTTGAACAAAAGGGTGCACTAGAACCCCAAAACCCTGCTTGAAGAAATCTTCAAAAACCACAATCTCACCTGGTTGTGGATCAGGGTACCCCTCACCCTTCGACGCGTGCCATCCTACGAGTTCCTTGTTGTGGAGTACTCCCATGATGATGAGGACTTCAATGGTTTGCTCGTTGCTTCTTGACTTCCACCACTCCTTCGCCATGACTTCGGCTTTCTTCTAGGTGTCACTTTTTGCCATGAATCCGGCCTTGCTGATGAAAGCGGATATGGTGGAGGAGTGATTGGTGATGATTTCTAAGGTATTAGGGTTGGCAAGAGGAAGAAGAAGGCTACGGCGGCGAATGGTATTGGGGTTCGGTAAAAAGTAACTTACCAATTCTATACTATATTTAACCAAGAGTTCCACCATTTTGTCTGCCTGAGATTCTTGGGAGACGTGCGCACACACCGCAGATGGTTGTTTTCACAACCTTGAGATCTATGCCAATATATGCGCCTCTTCGTTATCAGTGTATGCGTCTCTTCGTTACCAGTGTGAGAGGGCCCACACTGACGCACCTCCTTACATGTGCCAAGTGACTGTTTGCTTGAAAGGACAAGAAGGCAGTATGACGTGCTATACCTATCTACTTTTTTGACCAGACGTGTTAGATTGGACTTGACAAAGTAAGAAGATAAATAAATACACCAAATAATAGTACAAGTGGCATTTGGTTCTTCACCGCACGTCTCGTGCTAAGGGATGGTCTAGACCACTATCGTGCTCGGGGGCTGCCTAGACCACTACCATGCTTAGGGACTGTTCAGATCACTACCGTACTCAGGGACTGCTCTGACCACTACCGTGCTAGAGGACTTTTCAGACCACTACCATGCTCAGGGACTGCTCCAACCACTACCGTGCTCGGGGACTGTTCCAACCACTGCTCAGAGACCGCTCTCCTCGGCTACATGTGATTTGTACTCACATATAGTCGAGAGGCATTTATTTGGACCTTGTTACAAGGCTTATACTTTGTCTTCTAGCAAGCTCAGGGACTACATCGGTATGATGCACCTACCGGTGCATCTCGTATTGCTTGTACGACGATTGGATTCTTAACTTCAGTGGAAATTCTTTTTAGACCCTGGCACCATGTGCCTACGTCACCTACTACCAGGCTCAGGGACTAAGTGGGCACACTTCACCTTGTGGTGAATGTGTTTATCTTATCGACCCCTACGCTTTGATTGATTGCTAGAATTACTATTGTCCAAGGGTCACTTACATTTCTTTTCAGAAATACAAGTGGGCACACTTGATAAGGAAAGAAATCTTTTTCTTTTTTCTTTAAGAGCACCATGCATTCTTTGGACAACTAGAATCTCCAGCTATAATCGTGGTCTACTGCTCTCTGTTCTGACTAGAATGCTGGCACATTCGATTGGTCAATGTTTCAATCAGTTGGAGATGACATGAAGACGGATCGCATTAGTCGAAGGAGATCGAACGGCATGTCGCAGCATAATACATGGTGCTCAGGGACTAGCTATGGGGGTATTAACCCCTATACCCTTACAACTAGGCTTGGGTCGGCCCGGATTAGGGGGTCCGGTCCCCTAGAAGACGACGCACGGCCTGGCCAACCTGTTTGGAATCCCACGCAAGGAATCAAGACAGATTTGGAGATCAAGCAAGATCCTGGTCGGTTAGAATAGGAATCCTTATCCAGCCACCTATGGCAATTGTAACTGGCTAGGATTAGTTTCTAGATCTGTAACCCTGCCCCCCGGACTATATAAGGTGGGCAGGGGACCCCTCTAAAAAACATCTCTCATTGACATACAGCAATACAATTAGACGTAGGACGTAGGTATTACGCCTTTACGGTGGCCGAACCTAGATAAAATCTTATGTCTGCCTTGCATCACTATCTTGTTTGTAGCTTGCGCATCTGTCTACTGATAATCTACTACCTTGGGCATACCCCTAGGTAGACTGTCGACCATATTTCATTGACAAGCCTCCAAGTGAGATCCAGCCCCTTGCCATTACTAGGGTCAGATGTCACTAAAGATCGAGGATAGGATAGCGATGCTTGTAGGAGAAAGCATTTTTTGTATTCACGCGTACCCCCTCCCTAGGATCTGAGCTATTGTTCTATGACCGCGCGTTCAGTCTCCCTATGAGTCTAACCTTCCTCGAGCCCCTACACGTAGCAAGGGTTTTAGTCAAGGGTCGGCTTGTCTTCATGATTGTCGCCCTATCCATGATTTCCGCAACTAGAAGGGTTGACCTAATCATCCCTTGCATCGATGCTCAAGTGGCATATTCGGTGAGCTCGCTAACTGGCATGTTAGAGCGGAATCTGGTTCTGTCATTCATGATGGGGTCTGTCATAGAACCGACCAATTTATAAGAGTACAAGTACAATGGCAGCCCACAAGCGGTCGCACTGTCATACTTGAACCCATATAAACCCGGTAGTCCATCGAGTACCCCGACGGGTCTCGATAAATGATTTACAACAACCAAGATCGTACATGATTCAACATATATATCACATATTACATAAAGTTCATAGATATATTTCCATCATCAGAGTATAAAACAAAGTTATTACAAACCAAGCTTGATAGATAAAAGCGGAAGCAAATTAAGTTTGAAAGTAAAGTTTCCAACATAGTTTAATATAGTGCCGAAATATGATCACAGTCCACAAAAGCAAGTAGAGAAATTAATAAAGAAGCCTACCCAAGGCTTACTCCTCATCCACAGCGGGATAGAAGCAACTCTTGCAATAACCATGATACACAGTGCCATCTGCAACAATGGGAAAGAAAACCCTAAGTACGACAAGGTACTCAGCTAGACTTACCCATCATAAACCAGAAATAAAATGACTCCAAGGTTCATGCAAGGTCATATAAGTGGAGATAGCTTGACAATATTTTGCATAAAAGTGATTAACTCAGTTATACACTTATGATTCAGTTATCAAGTTAATTATAACTATCCATCTATAAATGAGCAACTATCCTGTGCCAAACATGTGGTATATCATTTTAAAAGCATACAATAGCAACCATAGCAGGTATTGCAATTCCATATTCATTCGAACCATCATATTCCATAATACAATTTCTACGATGTTGGGGCTAGCCAAGTTTCTCACTTAGGGAGAGATGGTGATTCGAATCGATTTCAACTAGCTGGGAATTTATTCCTAACACAAACCCAGGCAGACCAAATCATTAGTTGTCTTAGGTCACCTTTGGTACAACTTAGGTCCACATTTCACGGGTTCGTATCGCACCGCACAATCGGGGACACCAAATGCCAGGATGTTTAGGGCTAGCCTACCCTTGGGCTCAGTCTGGCTCCCTGCAAGGAGCACACAACAGAACGAGGCCTAGCCTAAGTTGAGCTACTCGGCTTTACGGTTGGAATGAGTTATCCGGCCAGCTAAGTGATAGGCATGCGTTCAATCTTGTCAGAAGTGCCAACAATGGTACGGTCCTTAATTGGCACAGATGGAATCACATGAGTCAACCTACACATAGACTCTCTAAGGAAAATGGACCCTAGGCCCATTTACTTTGGATTTTGGTGTTTGATGACCAACACAATCAAATTGGACTAATGAATTTGCAAGTGTTTGTTTTGTAGTCCAATAGGGTGCAAGACATGACTTGGACAAAGGCGACATGATGATCCGATGATCAACACCTTAAGCAAGACCTTAGGAGCACAAGAAAAGACCCAAGATATTAAGCAAAGTCCAAGTATGAAGATAGGAACCAAGCCGTACGCAAGATCATGAAGAAACGAGCTCATAGAGGCGACCGGACGCTGGACCGAACACTAGTGGCTCGGCAGTCGGGACGACTGGACGCTGGACTGGTGGCTAAGTAGTCGGGACAACCAGACGCTAGACTGGTGGCTCTCCAATTGGGACAACCGGACGCTGGACCGGTGGCTCTACAGTCGGGACGACAGGACGCGGGCGGCAAAACCAATCGGACGCAGGAAAGCAGTGTCCAATCAAGTACAATAAGGTTCTAGAGTGGCAAATCTATGACCGGATGCATCTGGTGGTAGGCGACCAGACGTTGGCCAGTGTCCGATCAGTATATTATTGGCTCAATGGTCGGGATGACCGAATGCGTCCGGTCAGGACGATTCAGTGTCCGGTCAGTAGCAGTTTCATGGGCATTCAACCCCAACGACTACTTTCTCAGTGGGGCTTATAAATACAACCCCCAACTAGCCATTTGAGAGGTGTGGAGCTGAGGAAACATACCAAGGGTGTTGATACACCATTTAGTGATCTCAACTTGCATAGAGCTTAGTGATTCATTAGGTGATTAGCGTAGGTGCTTTGCGAAGTGCTTAGGTTGATTAGACCACCACTCATGCGCTTGCTCTAGGTTTAGGCCTAGTGTTTAGTGAGGTTTGCATACCTCTTACCATATGGTGCTTGCGAACACCATTGTTGTACATCAAAGGGGCTTGAAGTCTTGCAAGATCACACCAACCGCGTTTGTGGTGTGGCCGCCACCGTGTACCGGAGGGAACAAGGCCTGCAGTGTTTTGGCCAGAAGCTTGATAGTGAAGACGGCGGGGAGCATCCGGGAGAGGCTTATCGGAAGGCACGTAAGAGACCCACTTGCGCATGGGGAAGGCCCGAGGCTATCCATGGAGTTACCCGACCGGGAGCTTAGCCCTTGCGAGGGATTTCTTGCGAGGGGCTCCAACGAGGACTAGGGGGAAGCTTGCATGCTTCTCGATACCTCAGTAAAAATACCAGAGTCGTCGACAGAAGTTTGCATATCTCTACCTTGCTCTTTAGCTTCTGCATTTACTTTGTTTACATTACTTGTTTTGCGGTAGAGATAGCAACTTACTAGTAAAATCGTAGTTGCACTTTTAGATAGTTCATCTATTGCATAGGTTTTGCTAGAGTTAGAAAAAGAGGACATAGTTTTAGGAGTTAGATTTTTAAGTTGCCTAATTCACCCCCCCCTCTTAGGCATCACGGTCCCTTCAGACTCTGTCCGGCCTTGATTTACATCACCCCATGGTTCTATTCTACGATAGCAAATATAGCCAACCATGCTTTGGTATCCACCTATATCTCGTAGGTGACAGGAAATCACCCAACTTCTACCGGTCTAAGCATGGCTAAGCATATATTCGATCCTGGACCTACACAGGGTTAACGGTGTATATATCTGAACAAGGAATTTATATGCGTCAAGTGGTTCCATTCAACTCTTATAACATAATGCATCAATCATAAGAACTTGAGTAATGTTTTGTAAAATACTAGGAGACTTAGAATGCTCTAGGGCTTGACTTTCAGGTTGGACATGGGGTGGTGATCAGGGCACTCTGGAAGCTCTTCTGGGTTCTACTCCTCACCTTCAGGAGCTGTGGCTTGAGGATTCTCCTGCTGGTCCCCTTCCTCTACTTCGTCGAACTCTAGCAACGTTATTTCTTCCTCCGATCCTAGATGCATGAATCTGGCATAAGGTATTGCGAATGTATGCATGACAAGTATAATATGATGATACGCGATGAATGCGTTTTTGTATGTATTCTTAACATCATGGTGCTGAAGTAATGACAAGTGTATCGTGTTTTACTGAGTATGTGCATAACTCTTCTTACTTAATCAAACACTTCAACAGTTCATGTACCACACTACAAAACAGCAGCTACTTATTTTACTCATAACTGAAGTTCTACTTATCCAAACATGGTGATCTTGGACTTTATGGAAATCTTATAAAATTGTCTACAACTCTTATTTAATCAACAAAAGCTGATTCACAATTTATCTTAACCAAAATAGACAACCAATCCAGTTCTGTCTAGAAATTTCAGAGAGCAAGCAATTCAGAAATACTAACTTTAAACAGCTATTACTCCTAAACCTTTTGGCCTATTGCTCTGAAATTTTAACACAAGATAATTGAAGAAGTTATCTACAACTTTGTTATTAACCATTTTTACAGAAAACATCATTTTCACTATGCAACACCCCAAACTACAGAATCTGTCCGAAAACCCTCCCAACTCGAATTACAAAGCAACAATACTTTTACTTCATGTAAGCATTCAAATTTTGACAATACAAAGTCTACCAACAGTTCAAGCATACCAAATACACTCAAGAAAACATAATGGTAAAGCCCAAACTATTCATTTAAATGCCTTTATTATTTTATTTAGATACTTAGGTTAAATAATAAACATATACCAAATTTGCATCATAATTTGTCAAAAATTTATAGTGCCTTACTAATGCTACCAAAAGACTTCTGTAAAAGTTTCATGCCATTCTACTAAGTAAAACATCCTATGCAAAAATGACAAGGCATAAAGGCTTAAAATAGCATAATTAGAAAACCCTAGTGAAAAGTGTTAAGCAACAGATTTTATATTTTTCTTAGCATCCATATGGTACTAGGATAACCTCCAACAAATTTCATGAATATTGGATTCATAAATAATTTATAAAAATTCATACAAGAATTACCTAATTATAAAAGAAAAATCTATAACTACAAATCTATACATGCACTGACCCTCAAATTTTTACCAGAGCTCATTCATGTCAAGAACAGCTTACCACAAAACTTTCATAATTTTTGGCGCATAGGAACTCTAGATATAAAATAAACAAGTTTACATGAATTCAAAAACACATTTCAAGTTTCAATTTAAATCCTCCAAAAACTCTACTGAAATTGCTAATATCATATTTTTCCTAAATACTACACTTCACCAAGATTTTAACAAAATTTGAACAACAATTTTTGGATCTCCCAAGCTCCAGATATAAAATTTACAAAATAGTATGAAATCTAGAATTAAATGAGCTATCCTATATTCTCCAATCACTGACAGGCGGGACCCGCCTGACAGGGGACCCCACATGTCAGTGACATAGAACAGGGCAGCGGCGCTGCATGACATTGCACGGCCACGGCTCATCGATGGCGAGCTTCACCGGCGACGGCACCTGCTCTATGGTGAACCCCTCAACCTGGCGAACGTGTTGGGCTATCTAGGCGGGCGGATAACCGACGCGAAGGACGGCGGTGACGGCCATGGTGGCTCAGTGGAGCTGGATGGCGGCGCTACACCGGCGGTGGCCACGGCGATGCAATCTAAGGCACAGACGAGCATCTACTAACTCAGGTGAACCTAACGCAGATAGCACCAAGAATGGTGGACAAAAATGGTGTGGCCACGACGACAGGCTCAGCGGTGATACTCCGGCGAGGTCAAGCTCGGCGCGGAGGCTTACCCGGTGCAGTCAGCGAGCATGGGCAGACGCGGTGAGTCACGGGGGTGATGGTGGAGCGGTTGCAGTGGTGGAGGAGCGGCGAGGGTGAGCTAGCACCAGCAAGGGCGTCGACGAAGCTCAGTGCTGAGGTGGTTGCTATGGGCGGCGAAGAAGGAAGCCGAGGAAATGAAAATGGCGAGCGCGGTACAGTGCGGGTGGGCACGGGGCTTGATGTAGTACATGTTGGCCCACCTTGGCCACGTTGGGCAGGGCGTCGGTGATGCGCGGCCGTGCTTGCTTCCATGTGGTGCACGAGCTCTGCTGATGTCGGCCACTGAATCGCCTGATTTAGTTCGTCAGCAGCGCAGCAACTGAGCCTGACAGCGGGTTTTTGCGGAGCTAGATCTTCAAAACCATGAAGTATTAGTGCACACAATCTAAACCAAAGTGGTAGCTCTATGTACTAGTTACATTTTCTCTTCAAGAATCGTGTGCTAACTCACAACCAAAACTAAATTAAATCATACCCAAGTCAGCTCGTCAGACTGTCTAACATCCAGACTTAGAAAAAATTTTCTAAGTGTAGAAATCAGTGCATTAGTGATTTTTGTGAGCTCCAAAAGACTAAACTATGCACCTTATCATCACATGACCCAAAAATAAAAGTTGTTCCCCATATCAAATACTACAACTTTGCTTTAGTGACCACCTACATGCAAGGTCTCTAGCACATAGTTCAAACTTGGTCAAACATGCTACATTCAAAGGATGACTTGTACTTAGACTCTGACCTAGTGACCTATTTACCCCTAACCATGAACATCAAAGTTGTTCATAATGATACTCTAAACATGTTTAAGCTATTAGTAAGGTCACACAATCATTTCATGCATTGGTCACACATAGGGCTATCCAGGTCAACACATGTAACATCACTTAAGTGCTTGATCATGAAAGGTGACCTTCATGAATAATGTTCCATTTGCTAACCTAAGTGTTGCTAATATGTTTTTGTGACTCATATCAACCAATTACATGTATACACTCATGATCATATGCATATATACCAGGAAACATGAAATAACAAGCAATGTTGCATATGTTTCAATCAAATGTTTCAAGTGTAAATGCTTATATATGAATACTTGATGCTCATGCTCATGCTATGCAAGTCAAATTGTGCAAGGCTAACACCTAGGGTGTTACAGGGTTGGCAAAGCCCTCATGTGGCATTCCGCTGCTCCTTAACTTGCCTTCCAATAGATGCTCCCTCAATGGGGATTCTATGGGCTTGGCTAGAGGCTAGGATTGAATGAGAAGGTCAAGATGAGGCCGTAGGGGCTCATCTATGTTTTCTCCCTGGGCTGTCCTTCGAACCCTAGTCTCCCAATTTAGGGTTAGGTGGCCCGAGCCCTTGAGCCCCGTGGGGTTCGGTAGGGGTCAATCGAGTTTCATGCGTCACCCCATCCTCGGTTTCCACAACCGGTGGGGCTGAGCTAACGACACTTGCCTCGATGGCTCAAGTATCACGCTTGGTGAGCTCTCTAATAGGAATGTTCTAGTGGAATCTAGGTCCATCATTCACTGATGGGGTTGGCAGAGCCCTCATGTGGCATTCAACTACTTCTTAACCCACCTCCCAGCAGATGCTCGAGCCGTTTGATAGGCTTGGATGGCCCATTGGCCTCTCCTCGATGGAGATTCTATGGGCTTGGCTCAAGGTTAGAATTGAACAAGAAAGGTCGAGATGTCCCTGTCTACTTCTGAGCAAGGTCAGGCAAGGCCGCTAGGGCTCATCTTGGTTTTTCTCCCCTAGCTCTATTTGATGTGAGGAAGCCTCGAGCCCTTCATGGGCCATCCTTCGAACCTTGGTCAATCGTCGCTCATATCAAATGAGATGACTACTGCATCTTGACGCAATGCGAGGCTTTGTGATGCAGCAATTGCATATGCAATGCTTGGGTGTATGGGATGAATGGGGAATGAATGAATGCATGAGAATGGATGAATGGATAAATGAATGAATGAGAATGGATGAATGGATGTTCATATAATGGAAAAGAAAAAGTGGGGGTTGGTAAAGTTACCTCGATGGCTCCAGAGACGGGTTTAGAGAGCTCTTACCGGATATGTCCATGTGGGTCTAGATCTGACATTCGTGACGGAGCCGGCATAACCTGCATGGTGTATCCCACTACTCCCTATTTGTCTCTCAACAGCGGCCTAAGCCGTTCAATCGACTTTGGGCGACCTGATGGCCTCTCCTTGATGGAGATTCTGTAGGTAGGCCCCTCCAAACCCTTCTCAGGAAGGTGGAGGCTAGAGCTTAGGGTGCAGAGACAAAGGCTCTAATCACACTGGTGAGCAAAAACACTATAGCCATCAGGGCATAGGGTCCTATCGATCCAACTAGGTTCACTAAGAGTTTGTGTCCATACACCCTGCCTCCAATTTTTAATGTAAGGAGGGGTCGGTCATAGAGAATGCCTACCAGGTAGACACTCTTGCCAGCCCCTGAGCGATGTCCGACCCCTTGCCATTGCTGGGGTCAGAGGCTCGATAGCAAAATTAATGTGCAAAGTAAAGGTGCTTGTCTCTTGGTAGTGGCTTTGAACCATTCGATCGAGCTAGGCACCAATTTTACCTTGATGGTAAGAGTGATGGGTCCAGGAAGCATCCACCAGATATGAGCGAGATCCTATTTGCTTCCTACCTATTTCTCGGCAGTGGCTAAGCCATTGAGGCGACTTGTGCTACCTGCTGAGACAAGATTTTCCTACGAAGATAAAGGATGAGAACATCCCTCGCAAGAATTTAGTTAGGTGGATAAGGCTGGTGGAGAAATTTGTAACAAATGGACAAGCTTTCAAATTTCATTATAGCAAAACAACTTTTAGCTCTTCTCGCCTTTTTGTATAAAAAGGTTAGCATATTCCGACCCTTTTCGTCATTAAGGTCGTAAAAGCTCAGAGTGCGGGTGAGCCAATTCTGATCACACTGGTAAGCAAAGATACCATAGCCGCTAGGGCATAGGTCTTCCACAGTCTGACCAGTTATACTTAGAGCTTATTCACGTAAACCTAGCTCTAAGGTCTTAACGTAATAGGGGGGCAGGCACAGATAATGCTTGCTGGATAAATGTGCTCATATCAGCCTCCGAGTGAGGCCCAACCATTTACCATTGCTAGGGTCAGATGTCCCAAAATATTGGGGAGTTCAATAACAAAACCGATAAGAGAAAGTGTGTGTTTATTAAGGGTAAAAGCGATGTAGCTACTCAATGTTTGAGGCATTGGTGAAGACCTCGCCATCGATGGTCTTCAGCTTGTAACCGCTTGGCCGGAGCACCTTCACGATGACGTACGGTCCCTCCCATAGTGGGGAGAGCTTGTGACGGTCCTCGTTGCTCTAGATAAGGTGGAGAACCAGGTCTCTAACGTTGAACGTCCAACCCCGTACTCGATGGTTGTGGTATTATCGTAACGCCTGCTGGTACTTGGTCGAGCGGAGGAGGGCAATGTCATGAGCTTCATCTAGCTGGTCTATGGCATCCTCAAGGGATGCCTTGGCTCCTTGTTCATCATACGCCCTGACCCTTGGTGCTCCATAGTCAAGGTCGATTGGGAGGATAGCTTTGGAACCATAGACCATGAAGAATGGCGTGTAGTCGGTGGCCCAGCTGGGGGTCATCCTTAGACTCTAGAGCACCGTGGGAAGCTCGGTGACCCATCTTGCGCCAAACTTGTTCAACCGGTTAAAGATCCTAGGCTTGAGGCCCTATAGGACCATGTTGTTTGCGTGTTCTATATGCCCATTCGTTTGGGGGTGCGCTATGGAGGCCCAGTCGACATGGATGTGATATTCATCACAAAATCAGAGGGACCTCTTCCTAATGAACTACGTGCCATTGTCCATGATGATGGAGTTCGGGACCCCAAAGAGATGGACGATGTCGAGGAAGAATAGCATGACCTACTTGGATTTGATCGTGGAGATCAGTCGAGCTTCTATCCACTTTGTAAACTTGTCTATGGTGATAAGCAAGTGGGTGTAGCCCTCGAGTGCTTTTTTGGGAGTTCCAACCAGATTGAGCCCCCAGACTGTGAATGGCTAGGTGACAGGGATCATCTAGAGCGCTTGGACTGGTAGGTGAGTCTGTCGAGCATAGTACTAGCACCCATCATACGTGCGTACGATCTGCTCGGCGTTGGCTACCACGGTAGGCCAGTAGAAGCCCTGTCAGAACACATTTCTAACCAAGGTTCTAGGCACGGCATGGTGACCGTAGACCCCACCATGGATATCACTCAGCAAATGCTTCCCCTGTTCGATAGGGATGCAGCGCTGTAGGATTCTGGTGTGACTTCACTTGTAGAGTTTGCTCTCCACAAGAACAAAGGACTTGGCGTGACATGTGAGCCGTCGGGCCTCCATTTTGCCCATCGGCAACGTATCATGGAGGAGGTAGTCGAGGTAGGGCGTCTTCTAGTCAACTAGAGGGTCAGGCTCTGTTGTTGGGTCCTTTTCAAGCTCCATGACTTCAGGACCAGATGGAGCCAATGGTTGGTCAGCCCCCGAGCCTAGAATGGGTGAACCATCACCGGCTTGTTCTGACCCCTCGTAGCAAACTGAGGGCTTGTGTTGGTCGCTAGTGAAGACACCCGTTGGCACTAGCTCTCGGCTAGATGCCACCTTTGCCAGCGCGTTGACCGCCTTGTTGAACCGCCTCAGGATGTGGTTGAGCTCGAGGCCATTGAACATGTCCTCTAGCTAGCGGACTCCTCGACAGTATGTAGCTATTTGGCATTGTGGTAGGTTGATTCCTTTATGACTTGGTCGATGATCAGCTGGGAGTCCCCTCGGACATCGAGGCATCAGATGCCCAACTCGATGGCGATGCGCAGGCCATTGATGAGTGTTTCATATTCGGCCACATTGTTGGAGGAGGGAAAATGGAGGCGAATCATGTACCTCATGTGCACCCTGAGGGGTGACACGAAGACTAGCCCCACGTTGGCATCCTTCTTCATCCTTGATCCATCAAAGTACATCGTCCAGTACTCTTGGTCGATGACCACTGGTGGCATTTGGACCTCGGTCCACTCTACCACAAAATCAGCCAATACCTAGGATTTGATGGCCGTTTGGGATACATATGCAATGCCCTGACCCATCAACTCAAGTGCCCACTTTGCGATTCTTCCTATGGCATCCTGGTTTTGGACGACCTCACCAAGGGGGAAGGACGTCATGACTATCACTGGATGTGACTCGAAGTAGTGGCATAGCTTCCTCTTGGTGATGAGGATAGTGTATAGGAGCTTCTAGATTTGGGGATAGCGGGTCTTAGAGTTAGATAGGAACTCTCTAATGAAGTATATAGGGCGTTGTACTTTGAGGGTGTGTCGTTCTTCCTCTTGCTCCACTAGTAGGGCGGTGCTGACCACCTGTGTGGTGGCCGCCACATAGAGTAAAAGGGGTTCTCCATCGATAGGAGGAACTAGGGTCGGAGCCTTCATCAAAAGCTGCTTGAGCATGTCAAGAGCCTCCTAGTCCTCGGACATCCATTTGAAGTGGCCAGCCATCTTTAGAAGTTGATAAAGGGGGAAACCTCACTCGTCGAGGTGCGAGATGATGCGGCTGAGTGCGGCGAGGCACCCTATAACACGTCGTACCACCTTTATATTCTGAATCGAGCCCATCCTTGTAATGGATGAGATCTTCTCTGGGTTGGCTTCGATGCCACGCTCAGAGACGATGAAACCAAGAAGCATGCCCCTTGGGACCTCGAAAACGCACTTCTTGGGATTGAGTTTGATGCCGTTTGCTCAGAGTTTTGTAAAGGTTAGCTCAAGATCGACTACGAGGTGGTCAACCCATTTGGACTTAACCATGATGTCATCAATGTAGGCCTCAATTGTCCACCCGATGAGGTCCCCTGAAACAATTGAGCATACAATGCTGGTATGTAGCCCTAGCGTTCTTTAGACCGAACGGCATTGCGACATAGCAGAACGATCCAAAGGGGGTGATGAAAGATGTCACGAGCTGGTTGGACTCTTTCATCATGATTTGATGGTACCCGGAGTACGCATCGAGGAAGCAGAGGGTTTTGCACCCTGAAGTAGAGTCTACTATTTGGTCTATGCATGGCAAAGGAAATAGATCCTTCGTGCATGCCTTGTTGAGACCTTGTAGTCAACACACATCCTCCATTTCCCACTCTTCTTTCATACAAGAACGAGATTGGCTAACCACTCTAGGTGGTATACTTCCTTGATGAATTCGGCCGCCAAAAGCTTTGTGATCTCCTCACTGATGGTCCTATGTTTCCCCTCGTCAAAGCAACACAGGCGCTGTTTCACCAGTTTGTAGCCTGGGTGAATCTTCAAGGCATGCTCGATGACTTCCCTCGAAATGCCTGGTATGTCCAAGGGTTTCCACGCAAAGATATCTTTGTTGGCGCGAAAGAAGTCGACGAGCGCACTTTCCTATTTAGAGGAAAGCGTAGTGCCAATGCACACCACCTTGCCCTTGGAGCTTCTGGGATCTATGAGGACCTCTTTGGAACCCTCCGCAGGCTTGAAAGACTTGGTCGACTTCTTGGGGTCGGATGCTTCTTTGGTGACCTCCTTCCTGATGGCGGCGAGCTCTCCGGAGGCGACAATTGCTGTGACGTGATCGTAGCACTCTACCTCGTACTCATAGGCACGCTAGAAGGAGGTGTCGATGGTGATGACCCTACCAGGGCCTGACATCATTAGCTTGAGGTAGGTATAGTTGGGAACGGCCATGAACTTCATGTAGAATGGTCGTCCCAAGATGGCGTGGTAAGTTCCATGGAACCCAACCACTTCGAAGGTGAGGGTCTTTGTCCTGTAGTTGGATGGACCCCTGAAGGTGATAGGAAGATTGATAAGCCCAGCATGGCCTGCTTTCTAGGCACGATACCATGGAAAGGAGCTCTGATTGGCCGGATGAGCGCTCGGTCAATGCCCATAGCATCGAGCATCTCGGCGTACATGATGTTAAGGCTGCTACCTCCATCCATCAGTACTTTGGTGAGCCACTTCGTGTCGATGATCGGGTCAACCACGAGCGGGTATCTCCCTGATTATGGGACCCTCTTCGGGTGGTTGGTCCGATAGAAGGTTATAGCAGACTCTAACCACCGAAGGAAGGTAGGTGTGGCCGATTCAGTCATATAGACCTCGCGAAGAGCGACCTTCTAGTGGCGCTTGGAGTCATAGGCCACCAATCCTCCGAAGATCATGAGATAGCCATCCGGCATTGGAAAGCCATTGTCCTTTCCCTCAGCGTCGTCCGTGATAGGGTCGGGGTCCTTCCCATGCTCCCCTTTGTTGGAGCCTCCAGACAAGAACCGCTTTATGAGGCCACAGTCCTTGTATAGATGCTTGATGGGGATGGCATGGTTCAGGCATGGCCCCTCGAGTAGTTTTTCAAAGTGGTTCGGAGTGCCCTCCATGGGCTTTCGACCACCCCTACGGTCAGCAGTGGCCACAAGTGAGCTCTCATGTCATTGCTTTTTCTTCTTCTTGGTGGGATGATTGGAGGTGCCTTTGCTAGCGTCCTCATCCCTCCTCGCCTTGCCCTTGAGGTGGTCAAAGATCGCTCCAATCGCTACTTCACCCGAGGCGGGTTGGTGGCGATGTCGAGGAGTTCCTTAGTGGTTCGCTGGCTCTTGCGTCCTAGCTTATGAACTAGGGACTCACAGGTGGTCCCGGATAGGAAAGCTCCTATAACGTCAATGTTGGCGACATTAGGTAGCTTGCTGTACTGCTAGGAGAAGCACCAGATGTACCCATAGAGGGTTTCTCTAGCCTTCTGTCGATAGTTCTTAAGGTCCCATGGGTTCCTAGGGTGCTTGTATATGCCCTGAAAGTTTCCCATGAAGATCTCCTTTAGGTCTATCCAACTTTGGATTCTGTTAGACGGAAGGTGTTCCAACCATGTTCTTGCCGAGTTAGCCAAGAACAATGAAAGGTTGCGAATAATAAAATCATCATTATTCACACCACTGGCTTGGCAGGCAAGCCGATAATCCTCAAGCCATAGTCCGAGGTTCATTTCCCTAGGGTACTTTAGGATGTTGGTTGGTGGTCGGTACCTTGGCGGGAAGGCAACATTGAGGATGTGTTGGCTGAAGGCCTAAGGCCCCGACAGGCCGAGGCTCGGGCTTTGGTCCTTAACACTATCATAGCGTCCGTCATGACATGGGTGATAGCCGTGGCTAGCCTCCTCTCTTGGGTCATTGTAGGTACACCTATGGGCATCGAGGGTGTTGCGTGCATCACGTTTGTGGCCGAGACACTGGTGCACCAGGACCGTGGCACACTACCTACCGCCTTGTGGCGCCTCGTAGACTAACGCGTCCCTATTAGGGCACTCTGAGGGCATGCACTGACTGTTGTCGAGCTCGTGCTACCGAGACAACAAGCTCTTGGCCTACTGCACCGCTGAATGCTCGAGCAGCGTGCGAATATTGTGGTGGGTCTGACGATCCTCGGGTGTCGCAGCCTCTGGAAGACCACGGAGCAAGGCCGCCGTAGCGGCGATGTTCTAGCTCGCCTAGGTGAAGCGAGGGAGGGCTTCTTCATCGGCGATGATCCTCTAGTTTATGTCATGGGCCATGGCACATGCACTCCCATCGTCTCTATGGCGCTCGATGTCCCGATCGAGCTCCGCGCATTCCTGCTTGAGCTGGAGTCGCGCTTCCTCGATCTCTCGGTGTTGGGCTTTCAACTTCTCCACCCACATGTGAGGTGGGGCTACTGTCTCCCCCTCGGCCTCGTCGTCAAGGTTGTTCGCCAGGGTAGCCTCCTCCTCATGGACACTATCGACGTGTCCCTTGGGGGTACCTATCATGAAGTATTCATGAGAGGGGTGATGGCTTCCCCTGCTAGAGTCAGAGCTAGAGGGCGACTCCAGCTCCTCTGCGAGGGGGTCATGGAAAGACTCCGCGACATGTTCAATCACCCCCATGAACTCATTGTTTCATGGTTGATGGGATCATGTGCTGCGCCACAAGGTGGCCAATGGTCTCTACGGCGTTGTAGAGACCGAACGGGAGCACTATTGGGCGCTCTGGATGAGGTATTTTGGGGAGAACAGCTCTCCCCTAGTAAGTTGTGTCATGACGTTGGTGAACGAGAAGGTGAGGTGGTGCAGGTCCTCCTGGGACGGTTGGAGTCCCATGAAGACGCTGAGCTGATGCTTGAACCTTCTGTAGTCTAAGTTGAGGAGCTGACCACTTCTAGGGGCGCGGGCCCCCGGCGGATGCAGCTATAGCGCCTCAAGCATCTTGGTGATCGCATCAAGGATGGTGGAGTGGAAGGGTTGAACGACAAGGGGCGCCCGTGCTAGCTCTCCCTCCACCGTGACAATTAAGTCTAGGTCCTCAAAGCGCACGTGTGCATCTGGGACCCAGCTAATGCCATGACTAGCCATCCATGGCCTGATGTTAATGTCGGAACGCGCAAAGTGCCCCTACCTAGTGCGCCAACTGTCGATGTTTTGAGTGAACACCAATGAATAAATTTGTGTTATTGTGCGTCTAGCCTGGATGGTGTGCTAAAAAGACACAAGGTTTATACTGGTTCAGGCAGAATGTCCCTACATCTAGTTCGTGGTTGCTTCTCATGTTATTAGCACTAAAAAGTTCATAGTAGGGGTTACAAATAGGTGAGAGAGGGACAGGTCTCAAGTCTCTGATGGAAAGATTAAATGGGTGCTGAGAGCTAGGTTGCCACTCAGTTATGTGGTGTGATGTGTGATGTAGTCAATCGATCCCCTTAGTGGGGTGCCCTACTTTCCCTTTTATAGGCCAAGGGAGAGAGTGGGTTACAGATGAGAGAAAAGAGGAAAACGAGAGGCAAAGGAAGTCCTTCAAGGACATCGGGTCTTCCTTTTCCTCTGTGCGGGCCCCGCTGACATGGCAGGCGGTGACAGGGATAGCTCCACACCGGGCGCATGTCTATGACCCTGACAAGGCCATGCTGGGCACCTATCCACTGACGACGCCATGTCCTAGCATTGTCAGCAGGTCGTCACGTCCCATCCTGCCCCAGCGGGCGACACGGCGGACCAGGGTGCTGATCAACGACCATACAGGGAGCAGGCAACATAGTGACTGCATGTCCGTTACTATGGATGATGTAAGTTTCCTTCTAGACCGTAGTGGTTGTCATGAGCTTCCGTAAGGATCTATGCCCGAGGGCAAATGACGGCGCCCACAACACTATAAGGCAAATGTCGGCGTCTACAACACTATTTGGGCACTGACATGCCTAAAAGGTTGTAAAACACCCTTCCATCATATCCTGATGGTACTTTCCTATAGGAGTGTAGGGTACATGATGAGGACATTACTCCTTTGGATGTACCCGCTGATCCTCCAACCGTCATGCAAGGTCCAATGACCTGGGCTCGAATGCGTCAACTCAATTTAGAGGAGAGCTCGTTCTTAAGCGATCCTTTTTATACTTTTGAGAATAGACTACTACCTAATGATGTTATCTTGCTTAGGAACATTAGAGAGGGTCATGAAGGACTTAGAGGATGTGGTGGAGGTGAAGATGACCAGCAAGGACGTCCAACAGGAACCGGAGGCCCAGTCCAACATGATTTCGAGTCTGCCTCGGCCTTCAGGACCAGTCTACCTTAAACTGGTCACCCAGGATGCATCTACACTCCGTTTTCGACGATCCACATATGGATGGAAAGATAATTTGATAAGGAAGCCAATCCAAGTGGTCTCACATCAAAAGATCTTCAGAATCAATGGGAATCGTCGAAACAAGTCAGCATCCAGAATCTGCCAGGGTGCTGTGACACCGTCTTTTGGTCCGTTGGACCATGTATCATGTTTGGGCCCATTAGGGGCGCATCCAGGGGTCTTGCATGACCCTAGAGTCGATATAAACAGCCACCACCCCTCTATTAGGGTTTGGGTTTTGCTTAGATTATTCTGTCAAGAACAGTTTCGCCGTTCATCGGTTTGTGAGACCCCAACTTTGAGAGATTAATCATTCATCTGCAATTTGGTTGTGTTCTTTCTTGTTCTTGCTTGTGTTCTTCGTTACATAGGTAGGGATTAGCCTTCTTGGTGAGGTCAACCTAGTTTGAGACTCAGTTGATAACCAGAGGAGCTGTGGTGCTAAGATTGCAGGGTTTGATCTTTCGATCTGAAGCCAGATCGGTGTGTCATTCTCCGCCACAATGATAGTTACCACCACCTGATGGAAGATCGGGATCCCTGTTTCCCATTAAGTGGTAATCAGAGCTAAGGTATACCATCAGGTTCACATTTATTCCCTAGTTTGAGTATTTCGCATTCATCCCATAGTCCAGTGCCATACTCGTTTTTTTGTCCTAGAACCTTCCGCGCCATAGCCTTTGCATATTTTAGTTTCAGAGTCCGTCGTGTTGAGTTTGTGTCCTAGTCAAGGTTTTGTTGCTGGTTAGGTCATGTTAGAGTCCAGTTCGTGTGTTTTCCCCCATCGTTTCCATCAAATCTTTGCTGTTGTGACCAGTTTTGTACACATTATTCTCGTTTTATCCTCTAATTCGGAGCCAATTCTTAAAACCGGTCTAGTTTTCGCATACGAACTCCGATTTTGATGTTCCATATATCAAAATCAATTAGAAAAAAATTTCAGATCCATCCGTCCCTGGCTTTGCTGGGGTCAGAGATTTTTAAATTGGTCAAAAAGTGGTCACAAGATCCTCTTTTTGTGGTCACAAGGTTTTTATCGATTTTGAGCAAGTTTTCTAAAAATTCCACAGGCCACATCTTACACTTGTTTGAGCTCATATTTTCTATGGTTACTTCTTTTGTGCTCCTAAGTAAAGGAAAATATCAAAAAAAATAAAATAAAAAAGTCAAAATTTCCCAAAAAAACAACGACAGCAAAAAAAATAGAAAAAAAGAGAGGAGCAAAAGAGGAACAATATCTAGAGGAGCACATAGAGAAGACCAAAGTGAGTTGTGTTTGTGTGTGCTGTCTGCTTCCTTGTTTGTGTTACTATTTCCATCCATCATACTTGTTTTCACACACCTGTCATCTTGCTATCCACCATACTTTTGTCACACACCTGGTACTTGGAACATTTTAGACCAGCAACGAGAACAAGTACTTTAGACTATAATTTAGCATTACTTTCTGTTACTGACTTATGTGCTAGATATACATATTACTTTTTGTGTGCCTTCCAAGCTCCACAAACTCTTCAGATCAGTACAGAAAAAGGGCCTTGCAATCTCGGTACCACTACCTCACAGATATCACGAACCAGCCACTGGTTGTACCGCCCACTACTTATGTTGGTAAGAACTTTGTAATAGCTTGGTAAGATACTTCTACTTGCTGTGAAAAAGTGACACCACTGCAACCACGTAGTCATTTGGTAGGGATAACTTTCACCATTTGTTCTTGTTTTTGTGTTTACAATGGCAGGAGGTGAACAGACTAGAGATAACAATCCTAAGGGTTTCAACGAGTGTGTTAGCCAAGAGCAACTACAAGCTGCTATAGAGGATGCCCAAAAAAGGATGAATGAGGCCATCAGGAAGGCTGTCACTGACGCACTCATTGAACTCAACATTGGCAACAACATAGAGAGATTGGACAAATGAATTTCTACGCTAACCGATAAGGTTACTGAGTTGGAAACCTTGGTGGCGGTCAACAACAATGACGTCTCTGGCAGCAACACCAATGGTCTCTTGCTAGAAGACACAGTGCATGATGCCGTTGGGAACATAGATCAAGCAGCCTTCCGACAAGCAAGATTACGATGATGTCTTCGCCGCAACACGATAGGTATGGGTGGTGTCCACCACCATTAAGGTAATAATCACCGTGTACCCGATGATCCTTATGCTAAGATTAAGTTCATAATACCATCTTTTTCGGGTCATTATGATGCTGAGGGATATCTTGATTGGGAGATGACGGTAGAACAAAAGTTTAGTGCCCACCTTGTGCCTGAGCATCATAGAGTTCGACAAGCTACTAGTGAGTTTAAGGATTTTGCCATTATTTGGTGGAATGGGTTAGCTGCACAGGATGCTTTACCTGATACATGGGAAAAACTTAAGGTAGCTATGCGTGATCGCTTTGTTCCTCCTTCTTATTATAGAGACTTGCGTAAGAAATTGATGCGTTTAGAACAAGGAGATAAATCTCTATAGGATTACTATGGTGAGCTCCAAAAGGGATTGATGCACTGTAGTTTTGTGGAGGGGAACGAAGATGCCATTTGTCGTTTTTATTTGGGTTTGAGGCGTGAGATTCAGGACATTGTTGATTATAAAGAATTTAACACTGTCAACCAGTTGTTTTAGTTTACTATGCTTACAGAAAAGGAATTGCAGGGGCGTGAACAGTAGAGCAAGAGCAAGGTCAGCACCACCACATACATGCCACGCTTGGCACCATCTTCGGGGCTGACCAAGCCAACCACTTTTCGGGCGCCTCCACCAGCGAGCAAGCGACCAACAGCCTCTAGAGTTTCTGCTACACCTAAGGCACCTCTCACACGACCTTTAGATTTAGGTACAAATTCTTTGTAGGTGTCTAACAAGAGTTCCTCATTTGTTGCATCGACGGGACGCACTTCGAGCATTCAGTGCCACCGCTGCCATGGCATTAGCCATGTGCAGAAAGATTGTCTAAGTCAGTGGGCATATATTGCTACAGAAGATGGTTACATCAGCACCTCTGACATTGAGGATGAAGAAGACCGAGATGTAGATGAGGAG
Source organism: Miscanthus floridulus (assembly GCF_019320115.1). NCBI lineage: Eukaryota > Viridiplantae > Streptophyta > Magnoliopsida > Poales > Poaceae > Miscanthus > Miscanthus floridulus. The sequence goes on from NC_089580.1 coordinate 167,072,118, forward strand.
GACAGTGAAGTCCTTGGTGATGAGGCTACGGCGGCCTATAGGAGCATCATTATACAGCGGGTGCTCAGCTCACAAGTCCAGCAACCTGAGAAGCTACAACGCCATAACTTGTTCTAGATTTTCTTCGTCATCAGTGACCTTCGCGCACGTGTCATTATTGATGGAGGTAACTGCAACAATTTGGTAAGTTCTGATTTGGTCAAGAAGCTTGGCTTGACCACACGCCCACACCCACGTCCATACCATATTCAGTGGCTAAATGATTCAGGTAAAGCAAAGGTAACACAAACTTGTAGAGTATCATTTTCTATTGGTTCTTATGCTGATTCTGTTGATTGTGATGTGGTACCTATGCAAGCTTGTTCACTCTTATTGGGTCATCCTTGGGAACATGACAATGATGCTACATACCATGGTAGAAGTAATAAATACACTTTTGTGCATAAAGGAAAAAAATTACTTTGGTACCTTTGACCCCTGCTCAAATTGTATAAGATGATAGAGAACGCGCTGCTAGTTTGAATGATGTCCAATCTAAAAATCAACAAGTTGCTAATTCTATTTCCCCACCTAAAAAGGATAAGTCTACATCTATTTCTAAGGCTGAGGGGATTAAATTGAAGGGTGGTGTTATGCTTGCAACAAAATGTGACTTTGCTAAAATTTCTGATGATGATATTTGCTATGCTTTGGTATGCAAACGAGCTATATTTTCGCTTGATGATATTGTTAGCTCGGAGCCTCCTGCTGTCACTAACCTTTTGTCGGAGTATGAGGACATTTTTCCAGCTGAGATACCTCCGGGGCTGCCACCTATGAGAGGAATATAGCATCAAATTGATTTGATTCTAGGAGCACCTTGCCCAACCATGCTGCCTATCAAACCAATCCTGAGGAGACTAAGGAAATTCAATGACAAGTCCAAGACCTTTTGGACCATGGGTATGTACATGAAAGCCTTAGTCCTTGTGCCATTCCTGTACTTTTGGTTCCTAAGAAAGATGGAACTTGGCATATGTGTGTTGATTATAGAGCCATCAATAATATTACTATTTGGTATCGTCATCCTATTCCTAGGCTAGACAACATGCTTGATGAGTTGTGTGGTTCTATAATTTTCACTAAGATTGACTTGTGAAGTGGCTACCACCAGATTAGAATGAAACTTAGAGATGAATGAAAAACTGCGTTTAAAACCAAATTCGGGTTGTATGAGTGGTTAGTTATGCCTTTTGGTTTAACAAATGCACCTAGTACTTTTATGCGCTTAATGAATGAGGTTTAAGAGTTTTTATTGGTCATTTTGTGGTAGTTTACTTTGATGATATATTGATTTACAACAAGTCTTTTGATGAACATATGGATCACTTACGTGTTGTTTTTAATGCTTTACGTGATGCACGTTTATTTGGTAACCTTAAGAAGTGCATCTTTTGCATGGATCGAGTTTCTTTTCTTGGCTATGTTGTAACTCCACAGGGAATTGAGGTGGACGAGATAAAAATTGAAGCCATAAAGAGTTAGCTGGTTCCCCAAACCGTCACACAGGTGAGGAGTTTTCTTGGTCTTGCAGGATTCTACCGCCACTTCATCAAAGATTTTAGCACCATTGCTGCCCCGTTGCATGAGTTGACGAAGAAAGGAGTGGTGTTCCATTGGGGAAAGGCACATGAGGAGTCCTTTGACACTTTGAAGGACAAGCTTACACATGCACCATTGCTGTAACTTCCAAACTTTGGCAAGACTTTTGAGCTAGAATGTGATGCTAATGGAGTTGGCATTGGAGGTGTTTTGATGCAAGATGGTAAACCCATTGCTTACTTTAGTGAAAAATTGCATGGCCATGTTCTTAATTATTCCACGTATGATAAGGAATTGTATGCACTTGTTCGTTCTTTAGAGACGTGGCGTCATTATTTGTGGCCTAAAGAATTTGTTATTCATTCTGATCATGAATCGCTTAAGTATCTTTGCTCTCAAAATAATCTGAATCGTAGACATGATAAATGGGTTGAATTTATTAAATCTTTTCCTTATATTATCAAACACAAGAAAGGAAAGGATAATGTGATTGCTGATGCTTTGTCTAGAAGATATACATTGCTGTCCCAACTTGATTGTTGGATCTTTGGTCTTCAATCAATAAAAGAATAATATGCGCTTAATCCTGATTTTAAGGATGTGTTGCTTAATTGTAGAGAGGGACGTACATAGAATAAGTTTGTGATCAATGATGATTTTTTGTTTAGAGCTAACCGCCTATGCATTCCAGTTGGTTTTGTTCATCTTTTGTTGTTGCAGGAGGCACATGGAGGTGGATTGATGGGACATTTTGGTGCTAAGAAGACAGAGGAGGTGCTGTCCACACACTTCTTTTGGCCAAGGATGAGGCGAGATGTAGAGCGGTACGTGGCTCGGTGTGCCACATGTCAAAAAGCTAAGTCGCGGTTGAACCCACATGGTTTGTATATGCCTCTTCCTGTTCCTTCTACTCCTTGGGCTGATATATCTATGGATTTTGTGTTGGGTTTGCCAAGGACTAAGAGGGGGAGGGATAGCATTTTTGTGGTGGTTGATCATTTTTCTAAGATGGCACATTTTATTTCTTGTCATAAGAGCGACGATGTTGTTCATATTGCTGACCTTTTCTTTTAAGAAATCGTTCGCTTGCATAGTATGCCTTCTACTATTGTTTCAGATCGCGACACAAAATTCTTGAGTTATTTTTGGCGCACGTTGTGAAATAAATTGGGGACCAAGTTGTTGTTTTCTACAACATGTCATCCCCAAACTGATGGGCAAACTGAGGTTGTGAATCAAACATTGTCTACCATGTTGAGAGCAATTTTGAAGCGCAATTTGAAGATGTGGAAAGAGTTTTTGCCGCATGTGGAGTTTGCATATAACAGGGCGGAACATTCTACCACCAAGATAAGTCCTTTTTAGGTAGTGTATGGTTTTAACCCCCGTGCTCCTATTGATCTTTTGCCTTTACCTACCACTGAGAGAATACATAGTGATGCTAGAGAGTGTGCTAATTTTATTCGTAAGTTGCACAAAACAACTAAAGCAAATATTGAAAGAATGAATGAAAAGTATAGAATTGCTGGTAGTAAAGGTAGGAAAGAGATTAAACTTAAATCGGGTGATTTGGTGTGGTTACATTTGAGAAAAGATAGATTTCCTGAGCTGCGTAAGTCTAAATTAATGCCAAGAGCAGCTGGTCCTTATAAGATCATTGAGAAAATAAATGATAATACCTACAAACTTAAGTTGCCATCTGAGTTCGGGGTTAGTCCCACCTTTAACATTGCAGAATTGAAACTTTATTTGGGAGAAGAAGATGAGCTTGAGTCGAGGACGACTCTATTTCAAGAGGGGGAGGATGATGAGGACATCACTCCTTTGGATGTACCCACTGATCCTCCAACCGTCATGCAAGGTCCAATGACCCAGGCTCGAATGCGTCAACTTAATTTAGAGGTGAGCTCGTTCTTAAGCGATCTTTTTTATACTTTTGAGAATAGACTACTACCTAATGATGTTATCTTGCTTAGGAACATTGGAGAGGGTCATGAAGGACTTAGAGGACATGGTGGAGGCGAAGATGACCAGCAAGGACGTCCAACAGGAATAGGAGGCCCAGTCCAACATGATTTTGAGTCTGCCTCGGTCTCCAGGACTAGTCTGCCTTAAACTGGTTACACAGAACGCATCCGAACTCCGTTTTCGATGATCCACATATGGATGGAAAGCTAATTTGATAAGGAATCCAATCCAAGTGGTCTCACATCAAAAACTCTTCGGAATCAACGGGAATCGTCGAAACAAGTCAGCATCTAGAATCTACCAGGGTGCTGCGACACCGTCTTTTGGTCCGTTGGACCATGTATCGTGTTTGGGCCCATTAGGGGCGTGTCCAGGGGTCTTGCACGACCCTAGAGTCTTTATAAATAGCCACCACCCCTCTACTAGGGCTTGGGTTTTGCTTAGATTATTCTGTCAAGAACAGTTTCGCCGTTCATCGGTTTGTGAGACCCCAACTTTAAGAGATTAATCATTCATCTGCAATTTGGTTGTGTTCTTTCTTATTCTTGTTTGTGTTCTTCGTTGCATAGGCAGGGATTAGCCTTCTTGGTGAGGTCAACCTAGTCCGAGACTCGGTTGATAACCAGAGGAGCTATGGTGCTAAGATTGCAGGATTCGATCTTTCAATCTGAAGCCGGATGGTGTGTCATTCTCCGCCACAACGATAGTTACCACCACCTGACGGAAGATCAGGATCCCCATTTCCCATTAGTACGGTCCTCGATATTGTGGTTGACTTGAGTGCCCTGCCTTATCTGCACGTGTCGTTATAAAGGAGTCATGCGCAGACATCGAGCGAGGTGGAGCCAGCCCTCGGGGGTCGGGCGAGGCGGAGCCAACCGTCAGACGTTGGGTGAGGCGGAGCTAGCCCTCGAACATCGGGTGAGGTGGAGCCAGCCCTCGGGGGTCGGGCGAGGCGGAGCCAGCCCTCAGACGTTGGGCAAGGCGGAGCCAGCCCTCAGATATCAGGCGAGGCGGAGCCTTTCCTTGGGAGTTGGCCGAGACAGAGCCAACCCTTAGGGTCGGATGAGACGGGGCCTGTGGCCGCAGCGCCCACTGAGCCGGAGCCAACCCTCAGGGGTCAGATGAGGCAGGGCCCATGGCCTCGGTGGCCGGACGAGGCGGAACCCGGCAAGCGTTGTAGTCGCACTCTTGATCACGCGGACGAATCAACGTTGATGGTCATTAACTACCCCTCTTCGGGTACCCTAGTATTGGTCCCCGACAAATACAATATAGTCAATATATACTTTTATGAAACTACATTTCAGGCTAAATCTACTTACATCACTTTCATATTTTCAAACTCAACCCAAAAAAATTTATTTGTAGTTAAAGTTTAACATATTTGACTTAAGATAATCTCAAAACGACGTCCTTTATGAAACCGGAGGGGGTAACATATTAGATAACGATGATGGCATATAAGAGGAAAAAATTATGATTCAATGGCAATAAAGCAAAATCTCAATTTTTAATGACACATACCAAAATCCAAAATGTTATAAGTTTCAATGGCATTGAACAATTTTTCTCGTAAAAGAAGCCCTAGGGGCCAAGCTCTCGCAAATGTTGACTGAGATAGTATGCCCCTGTTCGCTTCTGCTAGCTTCTGCTCGTTAGAGCAAGGCTAAGGCTAATAGTTATAGCCGAATGCTGGGTGTAAGGTTCTTTGTAGCTTTCTCTCAGCTCACCTATATAATAATAAGGTCTTTATTATTAATACATGGCTCATGTGTCTCTCTCACAAAGTTTTTTAGTTCTTGTGCTTAAGTCGGTTATAAGCTTACAGTCCGTTTCTCCTCTTTCTCATTTTCTCTATCCTCCAGCATTTAGCCAGTTTATAGCATATTATTATACTTGCTCTAAACAGGCTCGTAAGGGCACATACGACAATTACTCATCCACCGAGGCAAAAACAGCAGAGTTACCATGAAGAGAGAGTGTTACGGTCGCCTCACGAGACGACGGCCGTGGCTCGTGCTCCTAGAGCGGCCGCGGGTGTGGTCCGATCGCGTGCGGCAACGACAAGCTGGCGTGGTCCCTTTTGCTTCCCCGTGGATGTGAACGGTCCTTGTGTCGTATTATGTTTTACTTGATTATGAAAAAATTATTTTATTACATTATATATAAATATATTTATGTTTGTACTCCCTCGTCTACGTTTAAAGCTAGAATTATGGTTTTTTTTATGAAGAGAGTATTTATTTATCAACCAGCAACGTAGACTATATTCGATTGTCTTATAATCCGTACTTTTTAGTTTGTTTTTCCAGCTGGAACAATATTTTTCTCTCACAACGAATCAGCTAGAACAGTGTTTCAGCTTTTTTCAGTAAAATGAACGGGGCCACAGTGAATACATGAACATATCTACGTTTGATTATGGCTAGTACACACGAACATTAAAGAATTAACAAATAGTTAAATAGACAACCCATTGTAAAGTGGTTATTTAGTCGTCCGTGGCCGTGTTTAGTTCGTGAAATTTAGGAATTTAGCTACTGTAGCACTTTCGTTTTTATTTGGTAATTAATGTTCAATCATGGATTAATTAGGCTCGAAACGTTCGTCTCGCGATTTCCAACTAAACTATGCAATTAATTTTTTCGGTCTATATTTAATGCTTCATGCACGTATCATAAGATTCGATGTGACTTTTTAGAAAACTTTTCGAGAACTAAACACAACCTGTATGTGGTGTAACATCACACAGACAGTTTGCCCTCATGTTTTTTTGTTGGACCGACGCAGATCCACAACCTACCAAGTGCTCGTACCAACTACTCGCCGGAATCCTTCCAGAAAATCATGAAGGCTCCGCCGGGCCTGAAGCACAGCCAGGCACAGAGTCAAAACCGCACCTGCACCGCGTTCGCGTCCAAGTGAAGTGAGGCCGGCCGCCGGCCCAGCCAGGACGGCTGGGGAGTTGGGACCCTGTCGTCCAATCAGTCTGACACGATTCACACATCCATTCACTCGCCTGTCGCCTCCCATGAATTCACTCGGGGGGCGTTTAGTTCGGTAAAAATGTGCACCTATAAATTTTGTACAGTGTATGATTTTTCGTCATAGTATTTTATTTGTATTTGTGAATTATTATCTAAACATGGATTAATTAGGCTCAAAAGATTAATCTCGTAAAGTTAAAAAAGTTGTGCAATTAGTTTTTGATTTTATCTATATTTAGTACTCCATATATATACAGCAAGTTTAATATTGCATAGTACACTAAACAAACAAGGGCTCGCTTTCCCTGGCTGCCCGTCACCCCTGACGCATGCCTCCACCGCGCCCGCCCCCCATTCCCTCCCATCGCCGCGTATAAAGATTAGCTGCCCGCGACTAGAAGATGCAGCTCATCAGTCATCACCACCTCCGCGCTCGAAGCTCCTCCCGAACCCGTATCGTCGCCATGGCATCCGCCTTGCCTGTAAGGTGAGCACTGGCCACATCCTATCTCTGTCGGCTGTCGCCGTTCAGATTCTTGATCTAATTCTCTGCGACGGGAGATTCTTTATTGAGTTTTTTTTAATGGAACAATTCTTCCCCCCCGTGCATGCAGCCCCAAGGAAGCGCTACCGTCTCCCCTGACCTCCGCCTCCGAGCCCCCTCCCCTCTTCGATGGCACCACCAGGTAGGTTTTCGACCTATCAATTGCAAATCTTCACCTGTGCAGATCAGGAGCAGAGGAGCTAGAAGTTAACCCCATCTTTGAGTTTCGTGAAGGTTGTACGTTGCATATCATTGCCCGTTCGCGCAGCGCGCTTGGATTGCCAGGAACTACAAGGTGCCACCATCACCATCACCTCTGTTCTTTGATTTGTTGAAGCGGTTCTCTTTTGTGGTGTCTTCCTGGAAAGGAAAACTGAAACCTTTTCTGTTCCTCGTCGTTTGTCCAGGGTTTGCAGGACAAGATTAAGATAGTTGCCATCGATCTTGCTGACAGGCCATCATGGTACAAGGAGAAGGTTTATCCAGAAAACAAGGTGTGTTTGATTAATCTGCTATCCCCCTTAGGGCCCGTTCAGATTTTCCAAGGTCCAGTTATACTTTGTTTTACATTTTCCTTTCATGTATGATTTACCCTTGTTTTCTTTCCCCGTAGGTGCCTTCTCTGGAGCACAACAACCAGGTGAAAGGAGAGAGCTTGGATCTGGTTAAGTACTTTGACAGCAACTTCGAAGGTCCATCGTTGCTCCCTGAGGTACATAAGATCGCCATCAATGTAGCGCTTGAAAAAAAAGGTGTTTTTCAGGCTTGTTAACCTCTGGACTCTGGATTCTTCACAGGATCCTGCAAAGAAGCAGTTCGCTGAGGAGCTGCTTGCATATACTGATGCATTTAACAAAGCATTATACTCATCTTTACTCAGCAAGGAAGATGTGTCTGAGGAAACTGGTAACAAAACTAGTTCGCATGTTTGATTTGTTTGAAAAGGCCTTTTTTTAATAACATGCTAATTGTATCATGCATTGTCTATACATCAGTTGCTGCTTTAGATAAAATAGAAGACACCCTGGGGAAATTTAATGACGGCCCGTTTTTCCTTGGTCAGTTCAGTCTGGTATGTTACTGAACACTAGGAATCATTCACCAGAGCATGACTCAAATTCAAATCTCTATTAGAAAGAGTTCATATTATGAATGTGGGCTTCAGGTCGTATGTGGTTTTGTCGTGATGCGTAATTTCATTACAGGTGGACATTGCGTATGTACCATTCATCGAGAGGTTTCAGATATTCTATTCCAACATAAAGAACTATGATATCACAAAGGGCAGACCCAACCTTCAGAAGTTCATTGAGGTAATTCACAGACAGAGGGACATTAAACAGGCTAAAGCTTTATGTTTGTAGTTCACCCACAATGTTTGATATGATCCTTTTATCCTAATGACCAGGCTGCATAGCCCAGTGCAAACCAGTTCTCTTGATAATACTTTCTTGATGAGAAATTTTAAATCATGGATTGGTATATTTCAGGAAGTGAACAAGATCGATGCATATACACAGACTAAACTGGACCCACAGTTTTTACTTGAGCAGACAAAGAAGCGGCTTGGGGTATGATATTTCTTAATTTTTTCTGCCTTGATTGATCTATTTGTTCAGCTAATTTCAAAACATTTGACCATCATTTTAACCTCCAGATTGCTTAAAGCTTGTGACCAAGGATGAAACTCGCGCCAGAATGGAGACTCGTTTAGTCGTTTGTGTGCTTGAATAATGAATATTACATATGGTTTCCAATAAGACATGGTCTTCTATACTGGTTGTGCTTCTGAAAATAAACTAGTTGTCACTGTATAAAAGGATCATTTGGTAAGGTGTTGATGTGTGATGTCACTGTATATGAAAGGGTGGGGAGAGAGAGAATGATATGCAGTGTGTTCTGTCAAATGTTGCTGAATTCAATGGATCATTCATTATTCGTCATAAAGGAAATTACCAAGTGAGTACAAAGAAAAATATATGTAACGATGTCCACAATGGATCTGCGAAAAGATAGATAGAAGGTACTATAAACCTATGGCAAAACATATTAGAAGCTTAGAAGATAATAAGGAACTTTCGTAACCAAGTACTAACACAAGTCAATCAGAGCAAACCATGCCCATGCATTATTTTACATGAATAAGGTAACTCCGAAGGTATTGGTCCAACAGATTACGGAAACAATATGTGAGCCGATGCTCATAGTTATGTTAAAAAATAAGAGTGTACAATGAAATAGACGGAAGCAGCTTCATGCAACCATACTAATCAGAACTAAGAAAATTTAAGAGATCAAACAACGATACTCTGTAACAACAAATACAAACAAATACAGATTGTACATTATAGAAGTCAGAGATGGAGCCTTGCTCCATTGCATCGTTAGCTATAGTGATCACCAAGGACCTGCATCAGACGACCCAAAACATACATATTGAAGCCTTGTGGTGGTGGTGCATTTGGTTGATGAAATAGGAAAGAATAGAAGTATGGGGAGGAAACTAATAGAGGGCTATCCAAAACTCCTGCAACCAACCTGGCCACTGTTGACTCGGATGCCAGGATGAGGGATATGGTGGGCCGCCATCCTCAGTTTCCATTAGCAATATTAGTTCGCTGATAAGGTAAATCAAATATACTGGACGCAGAGAATGAGTCTGAAAATCAAGTAGATATCAGAGCATCGAGAAAGGAACTTCATACTGGAGCTTGGAAACGAATAACAACATCATGCATCTTTGGTATGACGAACTAATGCTGATTGTAATTTGTAAAGTTCAATCATTAACCTTAAACAACAGCAGGCTGAATCTAAATGACTGTAGTGCATTGTCTTTTACATTTATGAAAACAACCACGCCAATTACTTTGTGTGTCTGTTATCATATAAGAGAAATTTATAAAAATAGTGATGCAAACATCTGACAATACAGTCCAATTATTAGCTGATGAGAAGAGAAAAACAGAGCAGTTTTGGTGTCCAAAAACAACATTATGCACTTACTTTCTTGACTGTTTAGAGAAAGAACTACTCCGTATGTCAACTGATGTGGACATGTACACATTGAAGAATTGAAGAAGAAAGAAAGGTGAATTAAAAATGATAACAATAACAATGCTCTAACCTGGGAACCATCATGTTGAGCACAGAGAGGAAACTACAACTGTATAGGCAAACAAAAAACATAGGTTGGTCATGATCAAGTAGAAGGTCTGGGGCTCTGGATTAGTTGATAAAGTTGAAAAGAAGGCAAAATAAAAGAAACTAAGTCTAGAACAATCACCAGAAAAGATAGGAAGAAAATCCATGTCCTGTAAAATATACTGTATATGGCAAAGGATTACTCACAAAGATACGTAGGCATGAATTAGAAGAGGGGAATGGAGAAATCTCACCAAGCGCCCATAATGACACGGTTGCCTCTTTTCTTGTTTGTTTGTTTTGGTTTTGGACTCTGTGACAAACAATTCCAAAATATGTGGCAAGCTCACATCTAAAACGGGGATTTTGGACAAATTACACACTGCATAGACCATTTATAGAACACAGGCTTAGTAACACAATAGAAGGCGCAATAAATGTTATACCTAAAGAAGTACATACACAGAAGGTTGTATTTAATTTAGACATTCCAACATAGTGCATGATGAAGCAGGTAAAGAGTAGCATCAATGGAAGAAACAACAGAACTTAGGCTGTTTTTGCATTCTCGGGCCAAAGACAGAACATAGATAGGAATCCAAGAAAATAGAAGATGAAATACCTTGGTTTCATTAGAAGTATAATGGTTTTTTTTATAAAGGAAGGATTTTATTAATTCACAGTCATTACATCGAGTTGATACAATAAAAGTGAATTCACTTCGGCATCTGCCTAAACACAAAGCCTAAGAGAAAGAAACCTGACACTCAAGTGACAATCAATTCTAAGACTAGATCGCCACCCACATGCCCGGGAGAAAAACACCATAACCGCTTGCATTAATTGTTGCAATGCCTTCTGCACATAACATTTTGAATTGAACCATCCAGATTTCACCCCCTCATACATAGTATTGGCACAAAAATATGGCGATGTGATCAACACACAGAAGCCGGATGATCTTGACAGAGTGAACCCGAAGATCTGCTTAGCTTCAACACAAGAACGGTAAGTTTCGGGACCAAAGACGTGCCAGTCAATTTGACCCTGCAATTGACAAAGAGAGAATAATCAATAGTTTAAGGTAGAATATGTTGGTGTTGTACCAGACAGTTCCAATATGTGGCCAAATAGTCTATTGATATGGCTATTGACTAAATAGTCAATACCCAGTGTATCCATGAAATGAAGATATTTAAATCAAGGATTATCAGCTAATATTAAACGATAATGATATGAATCAAAATAATCGATGCTCATGGAACATCAGAAACATTATCGGCTAAATAGAACATGATCAGTATAAAACGTTGAGCCGATACGTCTGATGAAAGGAGTATAACATGCGAACAATCGACTGTTTACCACAAATAAATCCATAAACAATCTGAATCTAATCTATTATCATCAACAGTGAGGTTCGATCGGATCGATGCAGCTATGATAATAATAACAAACTAAAACTAAAAAATCTATAAAATAATCTATATGTCAACAGATTCATGAAACACATGCTATATGTGTGAGAGCATAGGCAATCGGCTAAAATAGCCGATGCAGGCATAGCAAACAAATAGAGAACATATCTCGATCATGAACAAAACCACTAATCAATAATTTCTAATCTAAAGTCTTACCAGTGAGGTTCGACCGGATCGATGCAGCTATAGTAGTGTCATTAGATTAGATCTCATTAACTAGTGAGTTTTTTAAGATTGAAACATGTCTTTGCATGTATACTATGTTTGATTTGAATAGAGATAAAACAACCGATCTAGCGAAATTAAGTCATCAATTATGAGATTTAAAGAGTGACCAGATCAAAGGACGACCAATTAAGATGATATGATACCGATCTATCTCTATCTCAATCAGGTGATTTGTTATAATTAATAAAACATTAATTATAACAAGATCGATAACCGGTGAATCAACAAAAAACAGCAAGAAAAATCTTACTAATCTTAGCAGATTCGATAACTGGTGATATTATATTAAACAACAAGTTATTTAACACAAGATCGATAACTTTGATCTATATTATGATTCGTAAGAGATCAATCGGCTGATGCAGTCTTACAAACTATGATACAAATCGATAACTAACTTATATTATGGCTCATAAAAGATCAATCAACTGATGCAGCTTTATAAGCATAATACAAGTCGTGACGGTACTCTCAAGCAAGCTGGAGGTCGATCAGTCGATGCAGTCCTGTTTGCTAAAGAACTCACCGAAAAGCTACATTACTCCTACTCATAGGGTTGGCGTGAAGAAAAAAAAAAGTAAAGATTGATTTTGATTGATGTGTGGATGTCTATTACAATAGCCGGAGTCCAATATTTATACCCTGAACTGATAAGAGTCTGGACTTTCCTAACAAGATATATCTAAAATAAAGGAAAATATTAAGATACAACGACTCTACGTGCATGCACATTGATTTCTTTTCGCCTGGCAACCACGTCAAGTTAATTTGCTTCGTATCTTCATCATGTCCGGCCAGCCCTTTCCTAGTCCATCAACCAATCGTGCCTCCCTGGGACTCCTGTTCGGAGAACCTGTCACACACACACACACACATACACACACACACACATATATATATATATATATATATATATATATATATATATATATATATATATATATATATATATATATATATATATATATATATATATATCAGAACTACTATCCTATAACTGGCTACAGAATAACTTATTCTGTAGCCACTTTGAGTTATGATAATTACTATGTTAATTTACGAGATTATAGTAACTCCTTACTAAGTGGTTTAATATAACGTTATGGTAAATATCCCCATGTGTTATAGTAACCCAACTATCGTAAATATGTATTGACATTATGGTAAATTAGTATATAAAATTATAGTAAATGGAGGTGGCTACAGAATAACTTATTTTGTAGCCGGCTACTGAATAGCCTCTCCCTATATATATATATATATATATATATATATATATATATAGAACTACTATCCTGTAGCTGGCTACAGAATAACTTATTCTGTAGCCACTTTGAGTTACGATAATTACTATGTTATTTTACGAGATTATAGTAACTCCTTACTAAGTGGTTTAATATAACGTTATGGTAAATATCCCTATGTGTTATAGTAACCCAACTATCGTAAATATGTATTGACATTACGGTAAATTAGTATATAAAATTATAGTAAATGGAGGTGGCTACAGAATAAATTAGTATATATATATGCATGCGAGTCTTTTTAGCTTGTCTCACTTTCCCTTCACGGACGAGCTCCACCAAAAGATTTCTCTTATTTTCTTGAGTAGCCCGGCTATAAGTATGCCACTTTCCAATGATAATAAAATCGGTATGCTTCCCTTTTGAATATCAACGTGCTGCTTCTGGACCGATCCATATTGGAGATAGCACGTATACCATCATAACTAAGGCAAGTAACGTTGCACATATGGAGTCCGGCTGGCTCCTTTTAATTCACATGCACGAGCATCTCCAGCCAGCAAGTCTTATGTGATGCATTTTGTGTGTCGCTCCTTGCTAAATATTAAATAAGCTTTCATACTTGGCAACGGTGATGTATATGATTTTTTTCGTCTTCAACTCAATATTTTCAAATCATCGGCTTCCTTCCATAGACTTCCATTGGTAATAAAATTACCAAATTTTGGTGTCAACACAGGCCCCCTAGTTCGGAGTATGAATTTTCATGCTTCGAACTATTTTGATCCAATGATTTTCTTTTCTGGATCAGTAACATCTAATTGCAATACTTGGCTTTGATGACTTACTTAGGTTCAATCTCTTGGCTGTTCATCTACTTTAGCTGATTAAGGGATGGCTCCCCGAGTCTATAATTATAATCGGCTATCAAATCACTGGCAAGGAGCTAAAGAATTCACCGGTAGCAATATTACCTTATTCCAAGCATCACCTACACATGTGAACTTTGAAGTGTCTATCACACCGTCTTGGGTGGTTGAAGAATGGAATGGATTAGAATCCAGTCATCCTCACTTCTCCTGCTCAGAAAACTTGGGTTTTTGAAAGATTTTTAAATTAAAACATAGCTTTGCTCCTCAAATGATTCTCTTAGATCGCTTAATGTGTATAGTTCCTCACCAAGACATTGTTTTGCCTCTATTCACCATACTTCTAAAAAGCTTATGTAGAGTTCGGGTAGGGATAAAATATGTAGCATACTTACCTTGTGTATATCGTAAAGTCAAACCCCGGATCCAAAGAGAGAAGTGTCATACTCGTAGATCAAGATGTGCATGTGTATGGAATATTTAGTGGCTAACCTAACTATGCTCTCTAAAATATATTTCTCATAGAATATTTTTGCGAAAACATGGGTTATCTTTATTCTCATCTCTTTTCCTTTTTCTCTTTTTCTCCTTTTTTTACTTTGGACCTCTTTTGTGTCTATCTTTTTATATTTTTGCATAACTCATGTCTCTTTTTATAACAAACTTTTGAGAGAAATATTATCAAGAATTTGAAATATTTATTCTGATAAAGCCTAGCAAACATATTTTGTCTTCTCCCAGTGTAAGAGCAGAACATTTTGAGTTAGATGAAAAGCATGTTTTTGCGTACTTCTAGTGTAGGAGCAGCATATATATGAGGCGTGTACGTGATCTTGATCTTGGGAGCATGATAAATCTCTTAACAAGGGTCAATAAGACTTGACAAAACTCAACACAAAGTAAACAGCCTACGTGGAAGGTTTTTTGATGATAACATATGGCCTTGGTAGGAAATCCAATATCATCGAGGAGACAAGCTATTGATTTTGAATTTTTTGTAAGAAAAATTTTCAAGTACTTTGCAAAAAGAAGCAAGGTTCCCTTCATCATACCATATCTCATTCATCAACTACTTAGATAGCATGCTTTCCTTATGATAAATTGTTCACAAGTGATAGAAAAAGCAAGGAATAAAGAATATATACCTCATATCCGCATGCATGTACCTCCATCCTGAGCCTGGTCACCTCAGTGTGCTTTGCGGCCTGCTCAGTGACTTTTGTCAGCTCGTGGAATCCCTGGTTGTCACCGAAGAAGTTGGAAATGGCGCTGGCCTAAGCAAACGAACAAATCCTGACGTATGGTGGTCTGGAGCAGTATCTAACCACTATTGGTGGAATGAATAGGTTAGAATCAGCCTTTAAGTCTTTAAAATATTCAGCCGATGCGACTCTGAGTTCCAATTTTCAATGATGTCTGATCTTCATCGGCTTTTTAGGAATAAATGATTCTTCAGTTTGAAAGGCGGGGTTTCGAACTAGCAACCGGTTTTCTTCGGGAAAGGTCATTAGTTCAAATACTTCGCTAGAGGAATATGCTTAACATTTATCCCTTTCCCTACTGTTGTTTGTATTTTCTCTGTAGATGCAAGAACACGTAACAGAACCTTCAATTTTCCTTCCACGAGATGACCAGCATAGCTTTTGAGTCAAATGTTATGATAGATTTATGTGTGCCAAACTCAGTAAACGTAATCGATGTTGGGCCTGATTCATTGCTAGAAACAGAAGCAATCAGCCTCGAGGCCGGATGCTCTATCAATCATGTGTAGTTGAGCTGACCCCTACTAATTTTTGTATATCCACTGCGGCATCTTCTGGTCTAGGTGGGAGGAGTACTCGTGCCTTGGCACATCCACGTTGGCGTTGTAGATAATAAAGCCAAACTGGTTGAGCTCCAGCCAATGTAGCCATGCACATGTATAGTGCCTCAATTCTCGACCACCATTTTCAAAATATACTCTAAGCACACATAGCCGATACCTTGGCACCCAACCTGGACAAGTATTTACAGGATCTTGACAGACCATTTGAGGAGTACTAGGCCCCCCAATTGTAGCCACGTCAGTGCTGGCAATAAAGCAGCTAAGCATCAATGTGACATAGTCGCCGGTGAGACCCAAGGTGCCAAAGAATAAGAATGCAGCTGCAATGATGATGATGAACCAACATTCAATTCAATGAGATGTTCACCCCACAGAGGAGCCAGTGAGCGAGTAGTTGAGAATGCCCATGAGGATTTCTATCCGTACGTTGCCCTCTGGCCAAACTCGGGTAAAGTTCAGCTATTATAGTATCTGAATTAATATGCTTGAACATACCAGCAGGAGAATCTTGGTCGTCTTTTCCTTTTCTATCAGGAAACCATCAATTTTATGCTCTTGATCTTCTCACTATGAAGCCAATGAATAGTATAGTCATATGTCGACTCACTCTTGATTCAAATATATAAACAAATCATCAATGGCCTCCTGCTGTAGCTCGCTTAGGAGTTGCGACATGATTAACTCTAGTGTTACAGTGACCTGCATGGTTTGGACGAATCCTGACGCGCGACGCCACACCACTACCAACCGAATGAACCTTGATAGATGGCCAAACAAATGCTAATAATACCTTCTTGTTGTCGATGAATATCATGGGCTCTATATAAGAGTCGATGGTTACTCTGATCTAAGCTAGCTCAAATAATTCTTTATTATATTTTCATCAGCTACATGGATTATTTAAGAGGAGTCGAAGGATGAAAATTCCTCAAAATTTTAATTAGCTGATTGCCTGGCTCATTGCATCATCGGCTATTGAAACTCACCAAGAAAGAGAAATCCGATGCTAGTGAGTTTATTTTTCCTGTCTTTCGACTACCCAACATTTGTATTCTTAGTTTATTTGTCTTTTCAATAGGCACATGATACTTCTTAGAGCAGTGGTCTGTACTCTGAGGCCCTCATTTGCTAAGGACAAAATTACCTTCAGTGGGCTATCAAGCAATTCTCTAGATGCTGAGCCGATCAGAAGTAATATTTTCCATCTTTATCTCATGATAGTATGTTTGGAACTTCTGGCCATCGGCTTTTATTGGTTTCCTTGTTGTGCTTCCATTGACCTATCCCTTCTGTACTGATGGAATAATTTTATGGGCCAACTATGGCGTTTGATATGAGGTACTAAATTTTTTTGAGCCGGCCGTTGCACGACCTACTGAGTAATTGGCGAGGTTGGTTGCTGGACTGAATACACTTGGGTTCATCCAGTAGGAGGCTGAGCTGTCTGTGTGATAGGGGCACTTGGTGACTGCTATGATGGTGGTTGCCCCCATGTCATTTAACCTTGACCTTGCCCCCTGGTGTTTGTAGGGCTTGATCTTGCCCCCTGCTGTTGGCTAAACTTGAGGATCTTGGGCTTGTCTTGCACATGATATACAAATATTTTCTTTGTTTCTCCTCATGTAAATAACCAAGCTAGCAAGGCATGCAAAAGTGTCAAAATAGAATTATAGTCCATAATTGATTGATTGTGCTTCATTCGGCTTTATCTAGCCGATCAGTTGCAATCATATGTATGCCCATGTCTTTCTTGGAATTCCCTAGTATGGCATGCACATATACGCTTAACAGAATTGGCTTTCTCGTTGTCATCATACATCTCTAACTGGACTCCAAGACGCTTGCAAGCTGTCTTCTACATGCACAAGATAGCATCGCATATACTCTAATTTTCCATAATACTTATCTGAGTTCCATCGGCCTTTGAGCTATCCTTGTCGATCGCCTTCCATCGGCATCGGCATCCCAATCACTTGATTTCTGGTAGGGTAATCATTTCTTGTGCCGAGGAGGTTAGTATCGGATCGATGACATATTGGTCCGCTGTCCACCATGATGCCGTCGTGCACCGACACCTGCTAGTCACTGCAGCAGTGCCTGAATGTGAGTTGTTGTTTTGCCAATGCTGAATAGCTGATGTGTTACATCTTTGAATAAGCAGGTCTACTTTTGCTCTGTGCTTCAATCGAATACTGCCGTCCAGCACCGAGCTTCATACTCCAAGCATTAACATGGCCATGTGCACATGTGTGGTATTTGGACTCTATCTCTTGTGCTTTTAAATTAATCTCACATACAAATGCGTAACTAGTAGGCAAAATCAAGTCCTCTTCAACTTCCTTGGTACGTGAATTCCAGCGCACACCTCAAAATAGTATTGAATACTTTTGTAATGGAAGCTGATATCTTTTATAATTGGCTATATTTGGAGCTGGAGGTAACAAGCATGAACATTGGCTTCTTCCCTACTATCGGTTATTTGCTTGTGACTAGCCGATAGCACATGAACATCGCCTACCTCCTTGTTCGTACATGTGATGGCTTCTTTTGGCTTCTTCACACCACGTATCCATGTATACAGCCATCCATGTTGCTCTTCCTTGCATAGACATCGGCAACTTAAAGAAGCAGCAATTCCTTTACTCTCCTGGCTTGTTTTCCAACATCGCTGCTGATGATAAAAAAGTCATCCTCTGTTCTTGGCTTTCATAATATAAATTCCGAGCAACTTTTAATACTTGGAACCGATTTTTCGTATGCTGATAATGATTTTCAAATTTGAAAACTAACGGTCTCCTATCGGTAGTCAGGTTGCTAACTTTTTTTTGTTTCTCTAATGTAACCTCCCATGATGACTTTTCTTCTTATCAAAAAATATGCTTGGTCGAACAACTGATGATAATAACCCATGGAGGAAAACTTAATCTGACCTTGACAATCCCATTGGCTTCAGTCGAACCAGCTATGGTCATCGGCTATATCGATCTTCATTGGTTTCTCCTGATTATTCTTGAATTTCCACTGCTGCACCAGAAACCGATAACTCACTGGCTTTACACCCTTGCCAATTGGCTACAAACTCCATTAGCTTGAAGGGTAAGGTCTTGAACTAACAGTCGTTTTAGCTTTTTCTTTTCATCCTACGATTCCATTTTAGGTAGTGATCGGCCCTCGTCGGTTTGGAAGGCAAATATGTAGTTAGCAGGACCCATGTTCTATATTCAACGACACCGTGCTGTTGTCGTGAGCATGATGGCTTGGACATATCAATAGGAGCTTGGCTATCTTGTCTATCCAGCAAACCATCGGCTTTATGCTCTAGCTGATTGGCTTCTGTTGATGTCATCGGCCCAAATACTTCGTTCTGGTAAGGTAGCTATTTCCTAGGCCAATGAGGATAGTAGTAGATCGATGACAACTGTTGCCTTGCTAACATATATAATAAAATATTCTGGCCAGCCTGCTAATGACATATGTTCCATTCAAATATTTTAACTCTAGAATAGCCATCATCAATCCAAGATTTAGGCATCGACGGAGCTGGCCATTATCCTGTTTCCCAGATCAATTAGCCTCTTGAATTTGCATAGCTTCTCTCTATATTGACGGCTTTGTCAACAATAGCTGATGAAATTGCACCAACAGCTGATCGTCGGCCCATTCAGTTAATAAATCCAAGCAGAAATCCTGTTTGCTTGTGGTAATAGCATGTATCTTGTATGTATTTAGCATATCCATTACCTCCATGGAATCGATAGAGGCATTACGCTTGGTGTCCACATGGCTTCATGAACGTCCTGGACTGTTTGCTAGATCTTTACATGGTTACAAGACTGAATGTTTTTTTCTTGAAACTTAATGATCTGCACAACGGAGCAATGAGATATTGTTCTACGTGGATTGATCTTTTTTGTCTTGGTCCACTCAACGACACTTATCCCCTATCCATCATCGGCTTTAGAATGTTAGGGCTGACTGAGTGTCTTGAGCTGATGGAAGTGATGGAGCAGCCGATGGATGAAAGCTCAATTCAATCTCAATACAACCATTGGCTTGATGCCTTGAGTAGTTTGATGCTTGCACATATGGCTTCTATCCTTGTTTGCTTGCATCTGTTCCACGTTTGCTTTGATTTAATAAACAATCCATATGTTCTACTTGTAATCTTTGTGTCGTATCCGACTCCACATTATATGCAACTAACGTGTCGCCCTAGGATTTCTATTTGTCCACAGTAATTTTCCATTTTTCTTGGACCAATATCTCTGATTATTGGACGTGTAGCCAAACACCTTGCTCGTGTGATAACCTCTATAAACTTTCCTATATGCACCACTTCTAAACTTGTCCTTGATGATATCGACCATTAAACTAATAAGGAGGTCATCGGCCAGGTGTAGAATAACGTTGTATTTGCTCTTCTTCACTTCTCTTGGCTGAACCTTGTCGATGAAACATAACCTAATGAGTATCTGACTTCTAATCAAAGGACTATGGTCCCACCGAGCGTGCCAAAAAGTATGTTAACACAAAAATATGGCGATGTGATCAACACATAGCAAGCCAGATATCTTGACAGAGTGAACCTGAAGGTCTACTTAGTTTCAACACAAGAACGGTCAGTTTTGGGACCAAAGGCGTGTCAGTCAATTTGACCCTGCAATTGACAAAGAGAGAATAATCAATAGTTTAAGGTGGAACATGTTGGTGTTGCACCAGATAGTTCCAATATGTGGCCAAATAGCCGATTGATATGGATATCAACTAAATAGTCAATATCCAGCGTATCCATGAAATGAAGATCTTTAAATCAAGGATTATCGGCTAATATTAAACGATAATCATATGAATCAAAATAACCGATGCTCATGGAACATCAAAAACATTATCGGCTAAATAGAACATGATTAGTATAAAACATTGAGCCGATAAGTTTGATGAAAGAAGTATAAAACATTGAGTCAACTGTTTACCATAAACAATCTAAATCTAATAAATTATCATCAACACTAAGGTTCGATCGGATCGATGCAGCTATGATAATGATAACAAACTAAAGCTAAAGAATATATAAACCATCTATATGTCAACAGATTCATGAAAACATGCTATATGTGTGAGAGCATAGGCAATCGACTAAAATAGCTGATGCAGGCATAGCAAACAAATAGAGTACATATCTCGATCATGAACAAAACCACTAATCAATAATTTATCATCTCAAGTCTTACCAATGAGGTTCAACCGGATCGATGCAGCTATAGTAGTGTCATTAGATTAGGTCTCATTAACTAGTGAGTTTATTCAAGATTGAAACATGTCTTTAGATGCATACTATGTTTGATTTGAATAGAGATAAAACAACCGATCTAGCGAAATTAAGTCATCAATTATGAGATTTAAAGCGTGACCAGATCAAAGGACGACCAATTAAGATGATATGATATCGATCTATCTCTATCTCAATCAGGTTATTTGTTATAATTAATAAAACATTAATTATAACAAGATCGATAACTGGTTAATCAACAAAAAATAGCAAAAAAATCTTACTAATCTTAGCAGATTCGATAGTTGGTGATATTGTATTAAACAATAAGTTATTTAACACAAGATTGATAACTTTGATATATATTATGATTCATAAGAGATCAATCAGTTGATGTAGCCTTACAAACTACGATACAGATCGATAACTAACTTATATTATGGCTCATAAAAGATCAATCAGCTGATGCAGCTTTACAAGCACAATATAAGTCATGACGGTACTCACAAGCAAGCTAGAGGTCGATCAGTCGATGTAGCCCTATTTACTAAAGAACTCACCGAGATCTACAGTACTCCTACTCCTAATGCATTGGCGAAAGCCGGAAAGATTGTATTGATTGAATGTTCGTCCCTTTTACAATAACCGGTGTCTAATATTTATACCCAAAACCTAAACATGAATCTTACTCAAATACGACTCATTACAATTCTTGGAAAAAAGAAAACTTCCTAACTTAATAATAACATGGACCCCAATTTTTCTTATTTGTAGAATCCGACACATCTTTCTAGCGCCGCTCAAGCACAGCCCATTGATGCTGTCTGCTGACATCATCCATAAAATAGCCGATTCTGATATCACATCTAAATCATCTGATACTGATTCACATCTAATCGATTCCTTGATGACACAATCCTAGAAGCTTCAAGTTCCCGCGTTCCTCTTCTCAAATTTTGGTGTAAACACATACCCCCAATTTTAGGATAAAAATGATTTTATTCCAAAATTCCTATTCATCTATTCACCATGTTGCAACCACTCATTCCCAAATAAACGCATGGCTCCTGATCTCTCGAGCCAAATTCTATATAATACCCCAACAATATCATTTCTAGCTTGCTCGACCTGCTTACTTTCCCCTTCTTTCTCGAGCAAACTTCAACAGTCAAAGCCGCCACTACCAAAGTCTTAACCCTAGCAAATCGTCTATTCTACCAAACTGCCTTTGTCTTGACAGTTTCTTTGTTTCTGTGATTGCTAGCCCTGACGATGCAGTTGGAGAACATCCAACTAGCGGCAAACATGGTTATGGCGGCTATCAACGCCCATGGCCCCTTACTCATCAACCACCTACACGATGTCCTGGTGTGTGCCTAGGAGATCACCCTCCATGGTGTCTACCATGGCGTAGTGGTAGCTCTAGCTGCGACGCAGATCCAAACCGGGCATGAGCTCTGTACCATGGAGCCGGGCTTCCCGATGGCCGATGACCCCGACATACACGAGGAGTTAATTGAGGACTTTGACGATGCAGTTGCGGCCATCGTGGACATTACATCCACCTAGGATGTGATTAATAAAGTTTTTTATTAGTTTGTACTAGGAACAAACTATCAATGATAAAACTTCTGCTTCTCTTTATGAATGTGTTTCTGAATCTGTTGAAATATAAATCTAATTATCTTTGTATGTCTTTTTGCTCTATAGGCGATACATAACGTATTGGCTTTTCCCCTTAGGGTTGATTTTTTGAACTAAAGATGATACCCTCATGGTACCGGCTATTATAGCCGATGACTAAACAAATCGGCTATCAAGTATTAATCCAGACTCTAGGATAATACTTTTTTAGGAATTTTCCATTAATTGCTCTATTAAACTCCTCTTTCCCTCCTAGCGTTTCCAAAATATAAGCATTGCTAGGCGCACAACATTTAATCTGATAAGGACCTTCCCAATTAGGCGACCATTTGCCAAACCTGCTGTCTTTAGACCCAATCGGCAATCTTACTTTTCAAACTAACTTTCCTTCACAAAACTGTTTGTTCTTGACCTTTTTATTATAATGCCTTGCAACCCTTAATTTATTGGCCTCAATATTCTCAAGAGCGCGCAGCCGATGATAACTTAAGTCCTCCAAATCATCCATCATAAGGTTTTTATAGACTTCGGCTGTCTAATCATTTTGCAATGTAACACGTCTTGATCCAGTCTGAATCTCCCAAGGAAGAACTGCATTATGCCCATATATTAACTCATAAGGTGACAATTTAATCAATCCATGGCAAGCCATCCTTTATGCCCACAATGCTTCATTATGTGTCAAGTGCCACTTCCTTGGTTGCTCTTCAATTTTCTTCTTAATCAACTTAATCAAAATTTGATTGCATACCTCTGCCTGGCCATTAGCTTGAGCATAATAAGGAGAAGAATTTAGCAATTTAATTCCCATACTGACAGTAAAATCTCTAAATTCCTCTGATGTGAACATTGTCCCTTGATCAGTAGTAATGGTTTGAGAAATCCTAAAACGATAAACAATATGCTCCCTGACAAAATCAGCCATATTCTTTGAAGTTACTTTTTCAAAGAAAATCATCTCAACCCACTTAGTACAATAATCTGTTGCTACCAATACAAACTTGTGCCCTCTACTTGAAGGTGGGAAAATCTGGCCCATCAAATCAATTCTCCAGCCTCGGAATGACCATGGCTTAATATTGGGTTCATAGCTGATGCAGGCGATTTCTGAACATTACCAAAACATTGACAATCCTGACAGACCTTGTAATATTCAAAACAATCTTCTAATATTGTTGGCCAGAAATATCCAGACTTACAAATAACCCATTTCATTTTATAAGCCGATTGATGAGCTCCGCATATTCCTTCATGTACTTCCGCCATCAATACTCTTGCTTCCTCTTGACTTAAACATTTAAGCAAAACTCCATCGACTGTTTTATAATATAACCGATCATCCAATAAAACATACTTAGTCGATTTATATCTCAATTTTCTAGTAACCTTTCTATGATGGATTCTTGAGGTAATCAGCTATTTCAACTCTCTAATTATTAGCCAAGGTCTCACTACTTAAGATTTCTTGGAACACTCTATAGCCTGATGCATTCTGAGCTAACCGATTGGCCTCTTGGTTCTGTGCTCTCGGAATATACTAAAGAGAAGTAAGGGGAAACCCCTCAAGTAGCTTTTCAACATTCATCATGGTAATCCTTCATAATATCATATTTACATTCATACAGGCCGATCAACTGATTAATAACTAACTGTGAATCTTCAAATATTTCAATTGACTCGGCCTTTACTTCCTGAAGAAGTTAAAGTCCCTTAAGAACAGCTTCATACCCTGCTTCATTTTGGAGGTCATTGGTTTGGTTTGAAAGGCAAACTCAAAACTTGCCCCCCGAGGTAAAATAACAATACAAATGCCACCCCCTTGCTTGCACGATGATCCATCAAAGAATAATGTCTAAGGCATAGGTTCCACATAGCCGATGCTTGGTTTATGATGTTGAGTAATAAATCGGTCATCACTTGCCCTTTAACCGCTTTAGCCAATTCATACCTCAAATCAAATTCTGATAATGCAAGAATCCACTTTTCCATTCTCCCATTTAATATCAGCATTGACAACATGTGTTTGATCACATCAGCTTTAGACACAATTGTACACTCAGTCGATAATAAATAATATCGTAACTTAGTGCAGGAGAAATATTAGCATAAGCATAACTTTTCAATAGGAGAATATCTTATTTCTGGATCCAAAAGTCTTCTACTTAAATAGAAAACAACTCGTTCCTTTCCTTCAAACTCTTGCATCAAGGCCGATCCAATCATTTGGCTATCGGCCAACACGTACAACTTAAAAGGCTTACCTTGCTGAGGAGGAACCAACACATGTGGAGATTTCATATACTCTTTTATCTCTTCAAACGCTTTTTGCTGCATGTCACCTCATTTAAATTCTTGATCATTTTTCAACTTCAACAAAGGAGAAAACAACAGAATCCTTTCTAACATATTTGAAATAAATCTTCTGATGAAATTAATCTTAACAAGCAGAGATTGTAATTCTGTTTTATTAGTTGAAGGTACTGCCTCATCAATTGCTTTTATACTTTTCTGACCAATCTCAATTCCTCTCTCGTGGACCATAAAACCCAAAAATTATCCAGCTAACAATACAAAGGCACACTTATTAGGATTCATCTTTAAAACATGTTTTCTTGTGCACTCCAAAGTCTCCCGTAGATCAGTCATATATTCTTTGTACCCTTTGGATTTCACCACCACATCATCAATATAGATTTCAACAATCTTGCTGATCAACTTATGAAAAATATAATTCATTGCCCTTTGATAAGTTGCACCAGTATTCTTTAATCCAAAAGTCATCACAACCTATTTCAATAAGCCGATTGCACCAGGGCACCTAAATGCTATTTTTGCTATGTCTTCCTCAGCCATAAAAATTTGATTATAACATATATTACCATCCATAAAACTAATTACCTTGTGCCCGACTGCTGCATCTACCAACATATCGGCTATTGGCATCAGATAACCATCTATCGGTGTAGCCTTGTTCAAATCTCTGAAATCAATACAGACTCTCAACTTCCCATTTTTCTTATACATAGGAACTACACTCGATATCCTCTCTGCATATTGGCAAGGTCGAATAAATTTTGCTTCTAGTAGTCTTTCAGTCTCCTTCTTAATGTCATCAAGAACATTTGGATTAAATCTAGTTGGAGCTTGTTTAAATGGCCGATATCCAGGGTTGATTGGCAACCGATGTTCAACAATTGACCAATCTAAACCCGGCATTTCATAATATTCCCAAGCAAAATAATCTTTAAATTCCTTTAACAAATCTATCAATTCTTATGTATACTCAGGATTTAATTTAGCACTTACATACGTCAGCCTAGGCCTATCTCTAGGACCAATATCTATTTCTTCTAACTCATCGGCTGACGTAAAGCTATGTCGTAGTTTACCATCTGTACCATCTATTGGATTATCCATTAAAACAAACTTTTAGAGCCAACTACTCGGATTGGCTGTTGGCCTTCCTCATTGATCCTAATGAAGCCTCCTTCCCATTGCTTGCTAGAAAAACACTCAAAATCTTCTAGTTCCCAATACATTGGATCAGTTGTTGCTATACTCACAGAATCATCAGCATGAACTAGCTCAACATTGTCTCCACGCCACTAAATCAAGCATTGATGCATAGTCGATGGTACACAACAATTAGCATGAATCCAATCACAACCAAGGAGTAAACTGTATGAACCCTTTACATCAATGACAAAGAATGTAGTGAGCAAAGTCTTGCTTCCAATTGTCAATTCAACATTTATTGCCCCTTGGTCTTGGACGCATTACCCCCAAAATCCTTAAGCATCATGTCAGTCTCAATCAGATCTTTTGGTCCTTTACCAAGCTTGCGAAAAGTAGTATAAGGCATCAGATTAACAAAAACACCTCCATCAACCAACATTTTACTCATTGGCTTTCCATCGATAAAACCTTTCACATAAAAAGCCTTCAAATGCTAATGCTTAATTGGTTTATCAAATATAGCTTGTTGTATTAATGTCAACTGGGCTGCCATCTCTTCATACTCTGATTCATCAAAATCCAAATAAACTTCTTGATCTATTAAATTTAGATGATAAAAGAAAAGCCATTTGAATATTAATCGATGGTTGACCCTTATCGACTGTTTGTTTAGAACGTCATACTTGCGGTTTACTAGACTTCTGAGACTGTTCTAATTCTCTGCTCCTTAGGTGTTGTACTCTTCTCTTCTAACTTCTTGTTAAACCTCCTAGACACCACTGTTCTTCCTACCAAACATACTCATCATCATCTTCTTCTTCATAATTGGCCCAGTTCTGATCAACAACTCGTTTTCCAAGTTGATCATGAATGCTTCTATTTTTAAGCGCCGATCCACATCATTACGTTGATATTCAATTTTATCATGGATAGACTGATGGTTGACTTGAGATTGCCTAAACTCCCAATATTGTTCGCTACATTCTAGGCAATTATTTCTAGTAGGCAATCTCAAAACTTTGTTCCAACAATGTCTGAAGAAAGAGCATTTCCAATATGACTCAGCTTGTCCTCTTTCATATCTCTCTTCTTCTTGTTGATGTTGATATTCCTTCTCTTCTAACCAGCACTAATAATATTTCTCCTTCTGCCATTGCCATTTATTCAACAGAATTTGAGATGTAACATGTGGTCTCATTGCACCATCTCTCGATGTTTCTCCTGCTCATATCAGCTCTTTTATTGATCATGATGCCTTTTAATTTCTCTATATTTATCAGCCGATATTTGCATCTCTGGATCAACTGTTCATGTTTCTCTTGCTCTGGCTGATGTTAAAACTTTAGCTTTCCCTTTGAACAACTTAGCATCAACCATATTCTGATCCTTTGGGAAAAGATTATCATTAACTTTCATTTTTTGAGTTGTATCAAATTTAAGCTTCCCTTGCTGAATAGCCCTCTGAATATGCTATCAAAAAATCCTGCAATCATTAGTAGTATGAGAAGTAGTGTTATGGTACTTGCAGAACTTCTTATTCTTCAACTGATCGGGAGGTAATATAACATGATTGGCAGGTAGTTTAATCTGTCCCTTCTCAAGCAAGAAATCAAAAGGTTTGTCTACTTCTGTAACATTAAAATCATAACTCTCTTCAGCTTCTTTTCTCTAAGGATTTGGAACCATTACTATCTTTTTACCCTAATTCCATTCAGCTGCAGCAATTTCCTCTTCTTCATCATCATCATCGACTAAATATGGATTATAAGCTCCAGCAATTACAACATTCTTCTGAAATCAGGTATCTCTGCACATATTCTGGAATTGGCTATTAAGTGCTGCCACCTATTGAGCTAATTGACCTAAATTGTAAAAATTCTTGTCCAAGCAACTTTTCTCTCCATATCGGCAACATTCCTTAAACGGCCAATGCAGCTAGCTGATCATCAGTTAGATTCAACAAAAAGTATAAGTTTCTTGTTTCTCAGAACCTCTAAAGAAACTCAACACCTGATTCATTAGCTCTTTGCTTTATAGTTGTCAAATCTGTGATCTTTCTTTCCCCTATCCTAGTATAGAAATATATATGAAATTTCTTTTCAAGATCACTCCAATTGGCAATAGAATTAACAGCTAGTGATGAAAACGAAGTGAAAGTTGGTCCTGACAGGGACAAAGAGAAGAAATGAACTCGATGTGCTTCCTCAATAGAGGCTTCACCCAACTAAGATGTAATAGAACCAACCAAATCATAAGAACGTAAGTACAAAAACAATCACCGAAGCGATCAAATTCCTGTACTTAAGCTCCCATAATCCCGGTAGTCCGGAAATCATGAAGGATTTCAACCAACTCTCGACATACAAACCAAGATCGTAATGATTCAACACAACACATCATCTGTTACAACATTTCACAAGTAGCATTCGGATTACATCCATCAGAGTTCAAATAAATATTACAAACCAAGTTTGAGTGCGCGGAAGCAACATAGTTTGGTACAAAACACCATAGTTTTCAAATACATTGCCAAGTTTGAGGCATGTCCCACAAAAGCATTATCAGGTACGAGAACTAGTAGAAACCACACCCAACGGTCTAGTCTTCATCCCCAGCTGGGAGAAGGCAGTACTTGCAGCAACCAAAGAAGAACTGGTCATCTGCAACAGGTGGGAAATAAACCCTGAGTACGAGAAGGTACTTAGCTAGACTTACCCGACGAAACTCAGAAATAAAAGACACCAAGGATCATGCAAGGCTTTTTAGGTGGGCTAGCTTGATACAGTTGCATAAAAGAGCTTATGATTATAGTAACCAATTTAAACTTAGCATCAAGCTTATCATTATTTACCTGTCCACTAGGTTAGCACCTGTACTAGAGCACTCACTTATTAGGAGCAAACAATATTAACCATAGTAGGTATAATAAGGCTGTCATCATCATATCATCATTTCCGAACCATTATGTTATTAAGTGTATCTACATTGGAGATAAGCCCGTCAAGTTCTCACTAACCGGGAGAGACGGCGATTCGAATCGAATTACAACTCAGCTGAGGGGGTATTCCTAACCCTCACCCTGGCATACTTTGCAAGAGTAGCCGTGGGTCACCTTTGGGACATCTCAGGAACCAAATTCGCGGGTTCGATCAGCGCCAGCACTCTCAGGGATGACCCTTCTGCCAGGATGACCAGGACTTTTAAATCACCTGCCCTTGGACTCACGCCTACGGCTCCCTTCCGAGGCGCACTTTATACTTATCGACTCCCGGCCTGAGGTGAGCTACTCGGCTTCGCGGTCGGTCTTCAGGCCGGCCAACTAAGAGAGAGGCATGCGTTCAACATGAACAGGAAAGGCTCCAAGATCCAGTCCTTAATCGACACAGACGGAGTCACTGCAAACCGGCAAGCCTCCGTTCGGTCTTCCTTTCAAATTAAGACTGGTTCTTTTCCATGATAGCAAATATAGCCAACCGTGCCACATGTATCATCCTATATCTCGCAGGTGACAGGAAATCACCCGACTTCTACCGCATTTAAGCAGGGCTAAGCACTACTCGAGCCTGAGCTACATAGGATTCAGGGTAACAATATCTGGACAAGGAATGGGTAACCAATGCAGCAAGTATTTGCAGCCAACACCTAAACTTAATGCAACAATATATGTAATAATAATAATACTGTAACTGCAGTTTGGAAAATAGGAGGCTTAATATGCTCCGGGGCTTGCCTTTCACAAAGTTGCAAGGACGGTGGTCAGGGCACTCAACGGCGACCTCGTCTGGCACTTCTCCTGAAGGCTGCTCCTCCTGAATCTCCGGTGTCGGCTGCTGCTGCTCGTTCAGTTCCTCAAATTCCAGCAGGGTTACTCCTTCCGGTACACCTATTGCATGCCGATGCACAAGATAAATATCATGGATGCATAAGGAATGACATGATGTTCATGATGAATGAATCACAATGGTTGTTTATGAAAACATCACTGGACACTCGTTTACCGAGTAATTAGCTCTATTCAAATCACTTTAAGCATGTATCCAACTTAACTTAAATAACAAGAGCAACTTACCTAATTTGCATAACCTAAGATAAAGATGCTCATCTTCAGTTAAAGGCCTAACACCTAGGAACAGTACCATGAACTTAGAATAGTAAAGACATACTTAAAATAGCAGTTAAAGCTTCATATGCAACAAGTAGTCACTTAATTTTATCATAACCAGAGTTCTATAACTCCAAATGACTTGCAAGAGGACATTCTGGAAAGCTTATGAAATTCTCTACAATTTATTTGTAAGCGTCAGAGCATGATTCTGAAGTTGACCGAATCCAATTCCAGTAGACCTAGAATCTATCCCGCAATGACAGGGTTGCTAACTTAATTATTTAATGATGGTGCAAAAGCCTAATTTGACCAAACCAAGTTTACCAACTTGTTTTTCATACCTAAGAAACATCAGAAAGGATAGTGCTAACTTCTAAATAAATTATTTAATATCCTTTTCTAATTTATCTAGTTAATTAGGTGATTAAAGCAATATATAGTAAAACTGTTCAGAAAAATCTACAAAAATTACAGTAGCTATCTTATGCTTCACATAGACTACCATAAAAATTTCAAAGTCAGTGAATAAGTATAACAGTCTTCACAAAAATGATAAGGTATACTGGCTTAAAATAGCATAATTAAGAAATCCAAATGAAAAGTGTCAAGCAACAGATTTCACATTTTTCCTAGCATCATTCTAGCATAAGAATAGCATCCACCAAATTTTACCTTTACTGGATCTATAGAAAAATTATGAAAATTCACACAAGAAACATCCATTAATAAAAGGAAATTCTATAACTTAAAAACTACACATGCACTAGCTCTGAAATTTTAACCAGATACTCTAATAATCAAAAATAGATGACCCACAAAATTTCATAATTTTTGGACCACAGAAACTCAAGATAAAATTCAAACAAGTTTGCATGCTTCTAAAAACACATTTCAAACTCCTATTTAATTCATCCAATTTTTCTAAAACATGAGCTCATATAATATTTTTATTAAATACTAGACTTCACAAAGAACACTACAAAAATTGAAGCACATCATTTAGATCCCTAGAACTTGAGATATACATTTTACAAATTCATATGTAAATCTGTAAAATAAAGAAAAACAAAAACAAAAATGAAGCTTCACTGCTGTTGGGCCGGCCCGAAGGGACGGTGGCCCGCGAGTACGCAGTCGCGGCCCAAGACGACGGCGCGGCCCAGCGTGCTCCCGCCGCGCGCGTCAGCGGCTGACAGGGCGGACCCGCGCGTCAGCGAGACCGAAACAGGGGACGCGGCTCGCATGACGGAAATCCGGCGGAGCTCGCCGACGGCGGTTTCCTCGGCAACGATGACGGCACCTACGTGACCTCCTCAACCTCGCACGTCGATTGATACCCTAACCCCAAACCCTACCGGTCTCTAGGTGCGTCGGCCATGGAGCTCGGCGGCTCGGCCATGGCGCACGGCGGCGCGCGGCCGTGTTCCGGCTCAACGGCGGCGAATCCAGTGACTACATCTACGAGGTAGGCACTACAGCTCCTAAGGGTCCCCATGCACACACTAGAAGAGGTAGGAAGGGAGTGGAGGCGGCCGGCCACGACGAGCGCTAGCTCCGGCGGGGTACGGCCATGGCGACGGTGTCGGAAAAACTGGCCAAGGTCCTCACCTACAGCACGATTGGCTCAGCTAGAAGGTGGGGAAGGTCCAGACGAACACGACGGAGCTTCGGTGAAGGCGTAGTGCGGGTAGTTGCAGCGGTGAGCAAGCTCTACGACGGCGGAGCTATGGCGGAGTGGCTGTTGCGGCTGCGCTTGCAGTGGCGAGCGGAGAAATGAAAAAGGACTGGCGAGGGCGTCGGCAGGCGCGGGGTGGCTTCAAGGCACGGCTGCGACGCTAGGAGGCGCATGGCGCATGGCCAGCGCGGTCAGCTGACCGTCGACGCGCGGCGCACACACGTCCGGCGTTTTCTGAAAAACGCGACCACTGTAGCTTCCATTCAGTCGGGGCGAGCAGCCTGACAGCGTGACTTCCTCGCGGTAAACTGGCTAATCCGTTGCTTGTTTGCAAAAACAGTGTTCATGACAAATGTAGACCAAACATCCATCTGCAATTTACTTTCAAGAACCATCACCTAATTTGCCATGGATCAGAAGTTACAACAAGCCAAAGATGGCTCGATCACACTGAAATGTCATCAATGACTTAGCAAGATTTTTCAGTGTTGATTAGCATGAAATTCTGACTTGTGGGCCATGTTTGACCACGTTCTAGACATTTTCATGAGTTGACCATAAAACAACTTTTGTTCCTTGATAAATTATCTACAACTTTTGTAAAGAGTGCACAGCCATGCAAGGTTTCTAAGTTGGACTTTTTAAACAGTCAAACAATGACACTCCAAGGGTCAATTCAAGTCAAACTTGCACTTGAGGGCATTTTGGTCATTTTGATCTACATGAACAATGTCCAAACAATTACTCTAAGTGTAGTTAAGGTGCATTAGACCATGATCAACCACTTTACAAACTTGTCATACCACTTCTAATGATCACATGGAATAAAACAACTAAAACAAACAATTCAATCATATGTGGTAATGAAATGTTTTATATGTTTCAATACCTTGTTGTCAATTTTATAATTGCCACATTACTTACCATATTGCCATGTTTCCATGTATGAGAGTTTCATGTTACATTCACATGTTGCACTACTACCACTCTAAGCAATCAAGCATGAAACACATACAATTTAAAATGTTGCATATGTATGTTTCAAAGATAATGACATGATGACATAGCTAATGCACATGTTTATGAAATGACATGCAATTAGTGGAAGCCTAAACACCTAGGGTGTTACAGCCCTCCCCCCTTAGAAAAATCTCGTCCCGAGATTTGGAAAGCGTACCATTTAGTATAGAAAGCTGGATAGTTTTCTTTTAAATAATCTTCCCGCTCCCAGGTTGCATCCCGCTCACTATGATTACTCCAAACTACCTTGTATATCTTAACTACTCGTGTACGAGTCACTCTTTCTTGAGTATCCAGAACTTGCACGGGCTTTTCCTCATAAGAAAGATCAGATTTCAAGTTGACTTTCCTTGTTGCTATTCTTTCCTCGGGAATACGAAGACACTTCTTCAGCTGGGACACATGGAATACCGGAAATATAGCTCCCATCTCACGGGGTAGATCGAGTTTATAGGCTACTCTTCCACTTTTCTCGATAATGCGGTAGGGTCCAACATATCGAGGCTCAAGCTTCCTTTTAATTCCAAAATGCTTGACTCCTTTCATAGGGGATACCTTCAGATAAACATGGTCACCTACTTCAAACTCAATAGGTTTTCTCCTCTTGTCAGCATAGCTCTTTTGTCTGGCCTGAGCGGCAGTCATATTCTTCTATATAGTTCGGACTTGCTCTTCGGCTTCTTTTACAAAATCAATACCATAGAATCTTCTTTCTCCGGGTTCCACCCAGTTCAAAGGAGTTCTACACTTGCGGCCATAAAGAGCTTCAAAAGGAGCCATTTTGATACTCTCTTGATAACTGTTGTTATAAGAGAATTCAGCGAGAGGTAACCAGTCTTCCCAAGAGCCTTTGCAAGAGATAAGACAAGCTCTAAGCATGTCTTCAAGAATTTGATTAACACGCTCAGTCTGTCCTGATGTTTGCGGATGATAGGCAGAACTGCGGATTAGATGAGTGCCAAGATTCTGATGTAAGCACTCCCAAAAACGAGCCATGAATTGAGGTCTTCTATCCGAAACAATGGATTTGGGTACACCATGGAGACGTACCACTTGTTGAAAATAAATCTCAGCATAATTGTGAGGGTGATAGGTAGACTTGACCGGAATAAAGTGAGCAGATTTAGTTAGACGATCTACGATAACCCAGATGGAATCACAACCCTTCTTGGTAGTGGGTAATCCAACAATAAAATCCATGCTAATTTCTTCCCACTTCCAGCCAGGAATAGATAGTGGCTGCAATAGTCCGGGCCTTATGTGAATAGCCTTGACTCTACAACAGTTATCACACCTTGCCACATAAGCTGCGATTTCTTTCTTCATCTTGGTCCACCAATAATACAGCTTGAGATCTTGATACATTTTACTGCTACCAGGATGGATGGACAATTTTGAAGAATGGGCTTCATCCATAATTTGATTTCTAAGTTCTTTATCTTTGGGTACCACAAGTCTATCATTAAACCAGAGAATTCCCTTATCATCGACTTTAAAGTGCTTGGTCTCTTTCTCTTTCATTTTCCGCTTGATGTGAAATACACCCACATCCGTCTTCTGGAGTTCGATAATTCGACTTCTAAGAGAGCAATCCACAGTGATATTGTGGAGTACTACAGGATGAAGGAGGTGTGCCAGATGAAAGTCTTCACTAACTAAGGAATTGCAATGGGCCTTTCTGCTTAAGGCATCAGCAACCACATTTGCCTTACCAGGATGGTAGTGCACTTGAAGGTTGTAGTCTTTGATCAATTCTAACCAGCGCCGTTGACGCATATTCAACTCGGGTTGAGTAAAAATGTACTTGAGGCTTTTATGGTCGGTATAGATGTTGCACACATTACCCAGCAAGTAATGTCTCCAAATCTTCAGGGCATGAACAACTGCGGCTAGCTCTAAGTCATGGGTAGGATAGTTGACTTCATGCTTTCGGAGCTGGCGCGAAGCATAAGCAATTACTCGACCCTCCTGCATAAGAACACACCCCAAACTGGTGCCACATGCGTCACAGTAGACATCGAAAGGCTTCTCGATGTCGGGTTGTGCCAATACAGGAGCAGAGGTTAGTAAGGTCCGCAAAGTGTGGAAAGCCTCTTCACACTTCGGAGTCCACTCAAACTTCTCATCCTTTTGCAGTAGCCGAGTCATGGGCTTGGCGACCTTTGAGAAATCCGGGATAAAGCGACGATAATAGCCAGCCAGACCCAGAAAACTTCGGACTTCTGTGACCGTAGTAGGTGCCTTCCACTCCAGGACTTCTTGCACCTTAGTAGGGTCAACCGAAATTCCATCACCAGATAATATATGACCAAGAAAAGGTATCTTGTTCAACCAGAACTCGCACTTGCTGAACTTGGCATAAAGCTGGTTATCACGTAACCGAGTTAAGACAATTCTCAAGTGTCCAGCATGCTCTTCTTCATTCTGAGAATATACCAGGATATCATCAATGAACACGACGACAAATTTGTCCAATTCCGGCATGAATACAGAATTCATCAGATACATAAAGTGTGCCGGAGCATTTGTCAACCCAAATGACATGACGAGGTATTCGAACAAGCCATAACGAGTAGAGAAAGCTGTCTTAGGTATATCTTCAGGACGAATTTTGATCTGATGGTAGCCAGACCTCAAATCGATCTTGGAGAATACCTTAGCCTTGGAGAGCTGATCAAACAGGATATCGATGCAAGGAAGAGGGTACTTGTTCTTGATAGTAACAGCGTTTAGGGGACGATAATCCACGCACATGCGTAGAGACTCGTCCTTCTTCTTCACAAATATAGCCGGACAACCCCAAGGAGAGGAACTAGGTCGAATCAACCCTTTCTTCAATAGCTCATTCAACTGACTCTTCAGCTCAGCCAACTCATTGGGTGTCATTCTATAGGGCCTTCGAGAGATGGGAGCCGTACCCGGAATGAGTTCTATCTTGAATTCTACATCGCGGTCCGGAGGTAATCCAGGCAAGTCATCAGGAAAGACATCTGGAAACTCACAGACAACCGGTAGATCCTTAATGGCTTTGGCTAAGGTAGCATTGGCTGTACTGTGGATAGCAATATCACGAGGTAACTGCACTAGAAAACCTTTCTTATCCACAGGATCCCTCAACATAACCACACGGGTTGATGTATCGATCAACACTCCATTCCCGCTCATCCACTTCATTCCTAGGATTACATCGATTCCTACCCCCGGTAGAACTACAAGATCCACGAGGAACTCTCGATCCCCGATCTCTATCTTTACATCTTTAACTACTTGGTTAGTCATGATATTATTCCCAGTAGCACTAATACAATAACCCCCCTTGACAATTGTAATCACATTCATCTGATGCTTAGATGCAAAAGTTGAACTCACAAAGGAATGCGAAGCACCAGAATCAAAGAGCACAACTGCAGGGTGATCATTAACAAGGAACTTACCAGCGGTGACCACTTCACCAGCAGGAATTTCTTCCACCGTAGTATAGTGAACACGCCCCTGACGGACGTTTCCTTGAGCATTCTTGGGAGGATGGGGACATCTATTTGCCCAATGACCAGGCTGGTTACAGTTCCAGCACGGCCTGTTTGCTGGTGGAACATTGGAGCTACCCTGCCCTGAGGTATTCTTTGGCAAGGAAATTGTATACCCCTTGCGAAAACCGGTTTTAGCTTGGTTCTTCTTCTGAGGTGGGTGGTACCGAACATTAGCAGTGGGTGGACAGTACGGGGCCTTAGATACCATTGGAGCCTTGGACTGGGAAGCACCAGCCTCAAAGTTTCTTTTCCGGTTCTTGGAAGCAGCATAAATCTTGTCATTGTTCTCCTGAGTCAGAGTGTCACTGATAAACTCATTGAAGGTGACACACTTGCAGTTGCCCATTGACTTCATCAGTTTTGGGGAAAGTCCCCTCTTGAAGCTAGCTATTCTCTTGGCGTCAGTATCGACGAACTCAGGAGCATATCTTGCCAAGTTGTTGAATGCCTGGAGGTACTCATTGAGGCTCTTATTGCCTTGGGTGAGCTTCATAAACTCAGTATGCTTGATGGCCATGAGACCAGGAGGGATAAAGTGTCCCCTGAAGGCTACCTGGAACTGGTTCCAGATGATCTCAACGTTAGCAGGGAAGGTGGTCCTATGATGGGTCCACCAAATGCCTACAGGGCCTTGGAGCTGGTGCCCTGCATACGTAGCCTTCATGCTTTCAGTCAAACGGAGCAATCCAAATCTTTGCTCTATCGTGCTCAACCATTCGTCCGCTTGTAAGGGTTCTTCTGCCTCACGAAAGATAGGAGGCTTTGTGTCCATGAAGTCCTTAAAACTGCTATACTGGTTCGGCTCGGGTCCCTAGCGGACATGCCGATCCTCACGGTTAGCCATCTGGTGCATAGCCTCAGCTAGCATGCGCTGACTTTCCACAACTATCTGCATTAGCTCAGCTGGTGTGGGTGGTGGCGGAGGTGGTTGTTCCTCATTTCCCATGCCACGACCGCGACGAAGGTTATGAGCCATCTGCAAAAGGTATAGCCAATGAGCACTGACGATGTGGAAATTTTTGTAGATGAACTGTATGATTATGCCAAACTGAGTCCATTAGAGGGAATGCATTTAATAATCAACAGAGGCACAATCATTCATCACAATCACCCAACTCATCAAGCGCATCAATTGACATATAAATGCGATGAACTTAACCAACAACGAGATCCATAGACCGCAAAAGGCGAAATTCATCAAACGCTCACATACGTGGAGCATAATACGTTCGATAGGTTACATCTGAGCCATAGTGGTTCCAACTTACATCAAGGGTAACATAGGGTTCGATATTACATCCCAACGATTAACTTGCTACAAAGTTACTCGTTCATGCATGAGGATCAACAAAAGACTAGATCTAGCGCATTAGCTCAGTAGTAAGCTAAACTACGCATCGTCCTCGGAGTCAGTGTCGAGGATCTCTCCTCCATCTTCATCACTAGGAGGCTCTAACTCCTCATCAGGTGGAGCGTCCTCAGGTCCATTGACTTCCATGTCATCATCACCTTCAGCCATGATGACACCAGAACCCATCTCATCCTCATCAGGTGGCAGGATAGGGTGAAGTTGATTGTGCAGTTGGTGAACCTCCTCATGGAGATTGTCATTGTACTCTTCTACAGCTGCCAACTGCTGCTCTAGCTCAATCTGCCTCGCTCTCAACACATTCTCCTCGTGCCAGGCTTCATTCCGTTGGTTCAGCATGTGAACCAACATACGCTCACAGTTGCGGTGAGCAACTGTCAACCTCTGAACCTCTAGGTTCTCTTGATCCCGTTCCTACGTGACTTGCTCCAAACGCTGCTGAACTGCAGTCCTTTCAGCAGTCACCTAAGCCAGCTCTGCCCTCAGCCTTTCAGCCTCAGTAGGCTCAGGACGGGGCTCACGAGGAGCTAAACAGTGACGAGGCGCCCTACCTCCAGCGGACTTACGAGCAGTGCGTTTCGTGCGCGCCATCTGTAGCAAAAAGTTACAACATAAGGGGAGAATCATTTAAGGGATACGAAGTTTAATTATTTAGGACCATCAATTTTAAAGGAGGGAGTAATGCAAGAAATGCCATGTATGCTTGAACATGATGCATGCACGATCCGTACGTCCTCACAAACCTAGAAAAATTTAAAGGCTAGCGAAATATACGGTGGCATACATACGTTCTCTCGTATACGGTAGCTAGTCGATCTACAACGATACGTTGTTAGTGTACCTATAGAAAATTTCATTTCAGCCCAATAATTTCCCAAAAAGCATAGAAAACAAGCAGTAAACTAAATACTTTCATACATACATCCCCTGATGCATATACTCTAGTATCACAGCTACCCGTCAGAGATACCCATAATTAAGTACTCTCATAGATACATGATTAAACATGTAAGTATGCGAGCAACCACAACTACTCTCCCCTAGACCGACGGTTGGACGGTCATGCTCTCACAACTCACACTTACCAGAGCGTAGAGGTATTTTGGTCCATATATTACCACCCAAGCGGATGGCATCCATACAATAGCACGCCGTATGGACGACGAAACAGCAACAAGCAGGAACCCCCAAGTTAGTACTTTAATAAGCCACCTAAGAGTCCTTATTTGGGCATAAGGGATATGACCACTGGCAATACTTAGTATTTAATTTAGGATTTTCACAAATACTTTTGTTTTAAATACACAAATGACGTGTTTAGTGTCAAATCTTGCTTTGATGCCAGCTGTAACAGAACCGACCAAATCATAAGAACGTAAGTACAAAAACAATCACAGAAGCGATCAAATTCCTGTACTTAAGCTCCCATAATCCCGGTAGTCCGGAAATCACGAAGGATTTCAATCAACTCTCGACATACAAACCAAGATCATAATGATTCAACACAACACATCATCTGTTACAACATTTCACAAGTAGCATTCGGATTACATCCATCAGAGTTCAAATAAATATTACAAACCAAGTTTGAGTGCGCAGAAGCAACATAGTTTGGTACAAAACACCATAGTTTTCAAATACATTGCCAAGTTTGAGTCATGTCCCACAAAAGCATTATCAGGTACGAGAACTAGTAGAAACCGCGCCCAACGGTCTAGTCTTCATCCCCAGCTGGGAGAAGGCAGTACTTGCAGCAACCAAAGAAGAACTGGTCATCTGCAACAGGTGGGAAATAAACCCTGAGTACGAGAAGGTACTCAGCTAGACTTACCCGACGAAACTCAGAAATAAAAGACACCAAGGATCATGCAAGGCTTTTCATGTGGGCTAGCTTGATACAGTTGCATAAAAGAGCTTATGATTACAGTAACCAATTTAAACTTAGCATCAAGCTTATCATTATTTACCTGTCCACTAGGTTAGCACCTGTACTAGAGCACTCACTTATTAGGAGCAAACAATATTAACCATAGCAGGTATAATAAGGCTGTCATCATCATATCATCATTTCCGAACCATTATGTTATTAAGTGTATCTACATTGGAGATAAGCCCGTCAAGTTCTCACTAACCGGGAGAGACGGCGATTCGAATCGAATTACAACTCAGCTGAGGGGGTATTCCTAACCCTCACCCTGGCATACTTTGCAAGAGTAGCCGTGGGTCACCTTTGGGACATCTCAGGAACCAAATTCGCGGGTTCGATCAGCGCCAGCACTCTCAGGGATGACCCTTCTGCCAGGACGACCAGGACTTTTAAATCACCTGCCCTTGGACTCACGCCTACGGCTCCCTTCCGAGGCGCACTTTATACTTATCGACTCCCGGCCTGAGGTGAGCTAGTCGGCTTCGCGGTCGGTCTTCAGGCCGGCCAACTAAGAGAGAGGCATGCGTTCAACATGAACAGGAAAGGCTCCAAGATCCAGTCCTTAATCGACATAGACGGAGTCACTGCAAACCGGCAAGCCTCCGTCCGGTCTTCCTTTCAAATTAAGACTGGTTCTTTTCCATGATAGCAAATATAGCCAACCGTGCCACATGTATCATCCTATATCTCGCAGGTGACAGGAAATCACCCGACTTCTACCGCATTTAAGCAGGGCTAAGCACTACTCGAGCCTGAGCTACATAGGATTCAGGGTAACAATATCTGGACAAGGAATGGGTAACCAATGCAGCAAGTGTTTGCAGCCAACACCTAAACTTAATGCAACAATATATGTAATAATAATAATACTGTAACTGCAGTTCGGAAAATAGGAGGCTTAATATGCTCCGGGGCTTGCCTTTCACAAAGTTGCAAGGACGGTGGTCAGGGCACTCAACGGCGACCTCGTCTGGCACTTCTCCTGAAGGCTGCTCCTCCTGAATCTCCGGTGTCGGCTGCTGCTGCTCGTTCAGTTCCTCAAATTCCAGTAGGGTTACTCCTTCCGGTACACCTATTGCATGCCGATGCACAAGATAAATATCATGGATGCATAAGGAATGACATGATGCTCATGATGAATGAATCACAATGGTTGTTTATGAAAACATCACTGGACACTCGTTTACCGAGTAATTAGCTCTATTCAAATCACTTTAAGCATGTATCCAACTTAACTTAAATAACAAGAGCAACTTACCTAATTTGCATAACCTAAGATAAAGATGCTCATCTTCAGTTAAAGGCCTAACACCTAGGAACAGTACCATGAACTTAGAATAGTAAAGACATACTTAAAATAGCAGTTAAAGCTTCATATGCAACAAGTAGTCACTTAATTTTATCATAACCAGAGTTCTATAACTCCAAATGACTTGCAAGAGGACATTCTGGAAAGCTTATGAAATTCTCTACAATTTATTTGTAAGCGTCAGAGCATGATTCTGAAGTTGACCGAATCCAATTCCAGTAGACCTAGAATCTGTCCCGCAATGACAGGGTTGCTAACTTAATTATTTAATGATGGTGCAAAAGCCTAATTTGACCAAACCAAGTTTACCAACTTGTTTTTCATACCTAAGAAACATCAGAAAGGATAGTGCTAACTTCTAAATAAATTATTTAATATCCTTTTCTAATTTATCTAGTTAATTAGGTGATTAAAGCAATATATAGTAAAACTGTTCAGAAAAATCTACAAAAATTACAGTAGCTATCTCATGCTTCACATAGACTACCATAAAAATTTCAAAGTCAGTGAATAAGTATAACAGTCTTCACAAAAATGATAAGGTATACTGGCTTAAAATAGCATAATTAAGAAATCCAAATGAAAAGTGTCAAGCAACAGATTTCACATTTTTCCTAGCATCATTCTAGCATAAGAATAGCACCCACCAAATTTTACCTTTACTGGATCTATAGAAAAATTATGAAAATTCACACAAGAAACATCCATTAATAAAAGGAAATTCTATAACTTAAAAACTACACATGCACTAGCTCTGAAATTTTAACCAGGTACTCTAATAATCAAAAATAGATGACCCACAAAATTTCATAATTTTTGGACCACAGAAACTCAAGATAAAATTCAAACAAGTTTGCATGCTTCTAAAAACACATTTCAAACTCCTATTTAATTCATCCAATTTTTCTAAAACATGAGCTCATATAATATTTTTATTAAATACTAGACTTCACAAAGAACACTACAAAAATTGAAGCACATCATTTAGATCCCTAGAACTTGAGATATACATTTTACAAATTCATATGTAAATCTGTAAAATAAAGAAAAACAAAAACAAAAATGAAGCTTCACTGCTGTTGGGCCGGCCCGAAGGGACGGCGGCCCGCGAGTACGCAGTCGCGGCCCAAGACGACGGCGCGGCCCAGCGT
Organism: Miscanthus floridulus; assembly: GCF_019320115.1. Taxonomy (NCBI): domain Eukaryota; kingdom Viridiplantae; phylum Streptophyta; class Magnoliopsida; order Poales; family Poaceae; genus Miscanthus; species Miscanthus floridulus. The sequence goes on from NC_089580.1 coordinate 167,114,447, forward strand.
GCTCCCGCCGCGCGCGTCAGCGGCTGACAGGGCGGACCCGCGCGTCAGCGTGACCGAAACAGGGGACGCGGCTCGCATGACGGAAATCCGGCGGAGCTCGCCGACGGCGGTTTCCTCGGCAACGATGACGGCACCTACGTGACCTCCTCAACCTCGCGCGTCGATTGATACCCTAACCCCAAACCCTACCGGTCTCTAGGTGCGTCGGCCATGGAGCTCGGCGGCTCGGCCATGGCGCATGGCGGCGCGCGGCCGTGTTCCGGCTCAACGGCGGCGAATCCAGTGACTACATCTACGAGGTAGGCACTACAGCTCCTAAGGGTCCCCATGCACGCACTAGAAGAGGCAGGAAGGGAGCGAAGGCGGCCGGCCATGACGAGCGCTAGCTCCGGCGGGGTACGGCCATGGCGACGGTGTCGGAAAAACTGGCCAAGGTCCTCACCTACAGCACGATTGGCTCAGCTAGAAGGTGGGGAAGATCCAGACGAACACGACGGAGCTTCGGTGAAGGCGTAGTGCGGGTAGTTGCAGCGGTGAGCAAGCTCTACGACGGCGGAGCTATGGCGGAGTGGCTGCTTGCGGCTGCGCTTGCAGTGGCGAGCGGAGAAATGAAAAAGGACTGGCGAGGGCGTCGGCAGGCGCGGGGTGGCTTCAAGGCACGGCTGCGACGCCAGGAGGCGCACGGCGCGTGGCCAGCGCGGTCAGCCGACTGTCGACGCACGGCGCACACGCGTCCGGCGTTTTCTGAAAAATGCGACCACTGTAGCTTCCATTCAGTCGGGGCGAGCAGCCTGACAGCGTGACTTCCTCGCGATAAACTGGCTAATCCGTTGCTTGTTTGCAAAAACAGTGTTCATGACAAATGTAGACCAAACATCCATCTGCAATTTACTTTCAAGAACCATCACCTAATTTGCCATGGATCAGAAGTTACAACAAGCCAAAGATGGCTCGATCACACTGAAATGTCATCAATGACTTAGCAAGATTTTTCAGTGTTGATTAGCATGAAATTCTGACTTGTGGGCCATGTTTGACCACGTTCTAGACATTTTCATGAGTTGACCATAAAACAACTTTTGTTCCTTGATAAATTATCTACAACTTTTGTAAAGAGTGCACAGCCATGCAAGGTTTCTAAGTTGGACTTTTTAAACAGTCAAACAATGACACTCCAAGGGTCAATTCAAGTCAAACTTGCACTTGAGGGCATTTTGGTCATTTTGATCTACATGAACAATGTCCAAACAATTACTCTAAGTGTAGTTAAGGTGCATTAGACCATGATCAACCACTTTACAAACTTGTCATACCACTTCTAATGATCACATGGAATAAAACAACTAAAACAAACAATTCAATCATATGTGGTAATGAAATGTTTCATATGTTTCAATACCTTGTTGTCAATTTTATAATTGCCACATTACTTACCATATTGCCATGTTTCCATGTATGAGAGTTTCATGTTACATTCACATGTTGCACTACTACCACTCTAAGCAATCAAGCATGAAACACATACAATTTAAAATGTTGCATATGTATGTTTCAAAGATAATGACATGATGACATAGCTAATGCACATGTTTATGAAATGACATGCAATTAGTGGAAGCCTAAACACCTAGGGTGTTACATAAGATATCGACTGACATGTTCTATTATACTTGTGCTATCTTGATCAGTGAACTTAGCAAATTCTAGAAGCCTGTAATTCATAGGAAGGGCCACTAAATCATACCACTCTGAATATGAACGTTTGTAAGAAAAGATCTGCCCTTTTGGTTTTAAATCAAACTAATTTTTCATCATTTCAGTTACTCTGAGCAACAATTCATCAGCATTTGAGTTTGAATTTCTTGGCAATTGCTGACCCATCTGCAGATTCAAATTCTGAGTGCCTTGATATTCTGGATTTGGAATCATATTGAGAGTATTATAATCTAAACCATAATGATATCCTTATGGAATATCTATATATTGAGCCCCTTGCTGATTTACTGCTTGAAATCTCTAATTGAAAATATTAGGAACTATATCTCTATGAATCTTTTGAACCGATGGTGTTATTTTTTGAGCCAACGGTGGTATTTGGCCTAATATACCAAAAATAACCATCTGATTCTGAACTTGCCCTGTCGTCTATTGCTCATACTACATTGATAATCCAGGATTATATTGCATTTGATTAATAGTAGCACCCTAAATTTGCTCAGATGAATTCTGAATTGCTTGTTCATCATCACTCTTAGCTAGTGCTACTTCTTGATGGCTAGTACCGTCTTGATTAGTCCCCTGAGTCGACGGATGTGGAATACTGTAATAAGCCAGTCCAACCTAATCAAGTGAAAATCCATGAAACACCTCCTTTATGGTATTATGGAATGTATTCAAGAAAGTTGTATTATGATTCAGCATTGCATCATGAACAGATTTGTTGACAGCTTCTATAAAGAAACGTCTATCATTAGCTTCGTCTATATCTAACAGTCCATGCATCAAAACTCTCGGCAGTGGATATTTCTGAATAACTTTATTGTCACATATTTTGGTGTATGACAACAAACACTTATTCTGATACTCCTCTATAGCTTTACCAATGACATCTTTATCCTCAGCACGCAAGTCTTCATAAGGTACCATAAGAATGTCCTTGTTGTTGTGAACCGCCATGACGATTGTGGTCCCACCAGGCGTGCCAAAAAATGTGTTAACATAAAAATGTGGCGATGTAATAAACACACAGCAAGCCAGAAGATCTAAGTGGAACAAAACCAAAGATCTACTTGGCTTCAACACAGAACTAGCCGATTTTGAAAACCCAACGACGTGCTAGTCAATTTGACCTGCAATTGACAAGGAGAGAAAATCTTATCAGTAATCTAAGGTGGAACATGTCAGTGTTGCGCCAAACAATTCCAAATGTACGGCTAGATAGCTAATTTAATGAGGCTATCGACTAAATAGTCGATATCCAGCGTATCCATGAAACGAAGATCTTTAAATCAAGGATTATCTACTAATATTAAATAATAATGATATGAATCAAAATAACTGATGCTCATGGAACATTAGAAAGCATCATCGGCTAAATGGAACATGATCGATACAAAGCATCGAGCCGATAAGTTTGATGAAAAGAGTATAACATGTGAACAAATCGATTGTCTAATATAAATGAATCTACAAATAGTTTTGAGTATAATCTATTATCATCAACAGTAAGGTTCAATCGGATCGATGTAGCTATGATAATGATAATAAACTAAAGCCAATGAATCTATAAAACCATCTATATGTTGATAGATTCATGAAAGCATGCTATATGCGTGAGAGTATAGGCAAATTGGCTAAAATAGCCGATGCTGCTATAGCAAACAAACAGAGCACATATCTTGATGATGAACAAGACCACTAATCGATAATTTCTAATCTAAAGTCTTATTAGTGAGGTTCGACCGGATCGATACAGCTATGGTATTGTCATTAGATTAGATCTCATTAACTAGTGAGTTTATTCAAGATTGAAACATGTCTTTGGATGCACACTATGTTTGACTGGAATAGAAATAAAACAACTGATCTAGTGGAATTAAGCCATCAACTATAAGATTTGAAGCATGAACAGATCAAAGGACGACCAATTAAAATGATATGATGCCGATCTATCTCTATCTCAATTAGGTGATTTTGTTATAATTAATAAAATATTAATTATAGCGAGATCAATAGCTAGTGAATCAACCAAAAACAGCAAGGAAAATCTTACTAATCTTAGCAGATTCGATAACTAGTGATATTATATTAAACAACAAGTTATTTAACAGAAGATCAATAACTTTGATCTATATTATGATTCGTAAGAGATCAATTAGCTGATGTAGCCTTACAAACTACGATATAGATCGATAACTAACTTATATTATGACGCATAAAAGATCAATCAGCTGATGTAGCTTTACAAGCACAATACAAGTCGTAACGGTACGCACAAGCAAGCTAGAGGTCGATCAGTCGATGTAGCCCTATTTACTGAAGAACTCGTCGAGATCTACATTACTCCTACTCCTAATGCGATGCCGGAAGCTGGAAAGATTGTATTGATTGAATGTTTATCCCTTTTACAATAACCGGGGTCTAATATTTATACCCGAAACCTAAACAGAAATCTTACTCAAATACAACTCATTACAATTCTTGGAATAAAAGAAAACTTCCAAACTTAATAACAACGTGGACCCCAATTTTTCTTATTTGTAAAATCTAACACATCTTTCTAGAGCCACTCAAGCATAGCCCATTGATGCCGCCTACTAACGTCATCCATAAAATAGCCAATTCTGATATCACATCTAAATCAGTTGATACCGATTCACATCTAATCGATTCCTTGATGACATAATCCTAGAAACTTCAAGTTTCCGCATTCCTCTTCCCAAATTTTTGTGTAAATATATAGGAATGGATGGGGTCAAATTCTCATGAGGAAAATAGTGACAAAAAATGTGTGTCTTCCACAAGATGGGTTTTGTATGGAAAATGGGGAAACCAGATGGTGCCTGGTGTGTCCGGCATGATTTCTCAGTTTTGTGCTCATCCAATTTGATGCATTATATTAGACAAAGGATCACGATCTAGAACAACATCGGGAGAACGGAGCAGGTCGAGGAGAAATAAAGGGAACCCAGTACTGGATTTAATTTTCTCAGGAATGATGAGGAGCCCTTGTCCATGGCGCGAAGACAACAGGAAGCGGACTGGCGGTGTTGTCCCTAAAGGGCGACATGACGAAGCCGGCAAGGATGTAGATGTAGTGGTAAATGGAGGTCGTCGTGGCTGGTGCCCACAGCGGTAGCATGGGATATCAGAGGTCGATGCCAAGGTCAACATCGATTCGATGCAACCACCGTGAGACAATGATTCATCTAAGGCAGGTCTGCTATCCTCGGTTGAATCGCCATCCCAAATCTAGGGATGGATAGTGGCCTCTGGTGGGAGGGTCAGCATTCCTTGACACCCCTACCATGGCCTGTGAGGGGGACGCCGATGCATGGATGGCGATGGGGCCACTAGGGCCGAGGTCTGCAAAGGACAGAAGCAGAGCACGATGTGCTGAGGAAGGATCGCACAAGCACATAAACGCAAGGATGTGAAATACGCAGGAAGCGGCGAATTAAAGAAAAGCACCTAAAAACCACAGTGGAGAACGCCTACAATGGAGCCGAGGGCGGCCCCCGCTAATACCGACAGCACCGAGGCAGGCACAAGAGCCGAGTGGAGCACCTAGAGAACAACGGCGGCACTTCTAAGAAAGGCAACGGACCCAAGGGCGTCATTCACTGAGCCCGATGGCACCGCCGAGGAGGCGGGCGAAGGAGCTAAGAGCAGTATCGTGCGACTACTAGCGGTAGCGCTTAGAAAACGCCGTGGTAGCCCAATAAGCAGGCCACATTGGTGGGGGTCCACACTGAGCGGACAAACAGGGCAACGACAGCTGTCCATTTTATTGGCGTTTGAGAGAGCCACCGCGCACGAAGCTCCTCACAAACCCATATCGTCGCCATGGCATCCGTCGCGCCTACAAGGTGAGCACTGAGTAGAACCAAGTGGTTGAACGCCAGAACGGGATCCAGTCTCTATCGGCTATTGTCGTTCAGATTCTTTGTTGAACTTTCTATGAAGGGAGGTTCTTTATTGAGTTTTTTCATGGAACAATTATTCCTCCCCGTACAGCTCCATGGAGAAAGTGATGCCATCTCCCCTGACCTCCACCTCCAAGCCCCTCCCCTCTTCGATGGCACCACCAGGTAGATTTTAGACTCACCCTTTGCATTAAAGACCCTAGAATGTGTTGCCTTTGCAATGGGGTAGTCCTCGGCGTACCCGTGTGCGGTGGTGTAGCACACCAGCAGCAACGGCGGTTACACCAGGCAAGCTAGACCCACTATGATAGTAATAACGAGCCAACCACCATCTATGACTAAACCCGCACGCATGGGTGGTGTGCCTATTTTGATGAACCTACGTACACTCAGCAGAGTAGAGGTGGCGGATAAGCATCAGTGGCTCACCGTGGTGCATGCCCCACTGACGGTTGAAGCAGGGGTGTGCTATGGCGGTCTGGCCACATGCGCCCACACCACACGGTGGTGCTCCGAGCGTGGCACCGATGCATCCACACTCTGTCATCGAGCATCATGGCCAAAGTAACGTGAGCACCTATTGGAGAAAATCAAGACGAACTCAGGGTTACACGTAATTGAATTGTTATCATTCCTACTTGCCATACCTCCCAACCCGTCGGTTCGGCGGCGCACAAGGCCGAGGGTGGCGAAAAATGCAAAATTGGCCGTAGGCAGGCAACGACTAGACTTGGTGGGAATCTCCCTCTGCTATCTGCTGACACAAGGAATTGGACCAGGAAGCTTTGAGCTATAGGTTATGAAGGGGAAAGGATAGCAGTGCACCACCACCGCCACGCCATGGGGAACAGCCCTGGCAAAAATGGTTCAGCCATGACCCGACGAGGCACGACAGCAGGGATATTACCACATGAGTGAGTGGCGCATTGGTTAGCACTTGTACGTAGCCATTGAAGGTGTGCCCACATGTGGCCATGCATGCACAGCAGCACGGCATTGTGATGCGGCAGGAGGCGGTGCGAGTAGGAGCGAGATAGGTGAGGTGAGTGGCTATGAACGCGTGCTATAGGGTGGGGCAAGGTGATAGGGAAGGTAGAGTGCAGCCCTATGCATGACTTGGTAGTACGTGTGCATGGCGTGTGCCAGCCAACCACCAGGGCTGGACCACGGGACTCAGCCACGGCAAGGCTAAGGCGTTGCGCGGCAACAAGCGACACGCGACAACGGCACGTGGACCAACCAATGACAACCACCCGGCCATGACCTGAGCTCATCACCAGCAGCACACTCGCGCATGTGGTGACCGTGGCCTCAGGTCAAGAAACTGGGAACGATGCCACACACACACTTTCTAAAGTGGGCCAAAAACTGCTCTCTGATTCGATGAAGGCTCAACCAATTCCATGAACTCAAGGTCATCACTACCAGATAGCTAGCGAAGCAATCGTCTTGACCAGGGAGCAACCAGAGAGGGAGTCAGAGGAATGCCAACATGAGCTCGTCATGCTAAACATTAGTTCACAAATAGAGCGCCAACGACACAACTTTGACACATTTTAACGAAGGTTGGGAACTTTTACGAAGGTACCATGACACCCAACCCCACTACCACTTAAGCCATGCTCAAGTACTCGCCTAGAGGCAACCAACGGTACAAGAACATGAAGTCGGTGTTTAAACAATTTTGTTAGAATTTGAATGTCAAAACGACATTGTCTACTATCATTTTTAGACTTAGAAAAGGGCAAGGCCCGGTTAGGACTAACAAACATTTGCGCTTTCGTCCCAATTTTTAATATGTCTAAACCTTATTAATTTCATCCAATAAACATTTCATGCAATAGTCCATACTTTATACTAAACCATAGGAGCAAAACATTTAAGCACCCTTTTAACTATTTTGCTCAATATAATTCACCAAAATGGCATTTTAAATATAAATTCAATTTCTTACCAATTAAACGAAAATTTCTAGCTTAAATTTTGGACTCGATGTTTGTGCTCCCAAAAACGCTAGTTAACAATATTCACTTCCCAAAAATTAAAGTTGCACTCTTATCTACACTATTTCATCACCTTTTATATAAACATTATACACACGTTATATGTTGTTTCTATTTACAGAAATTGTTTTTTGTTTCATGTGTGTTTTAACTCGTTAAAATTTGAAAACTCATTTAGCTAGATTTTTAGAGGCCTTAACCTAGGTGCTAAGCAAGTTTGTAACACCAAAGGTGTTACAACCTTCCCCCCTTAAAAGAATCTCGTCCTGAGATTCAAAACAAGAATCGAAAAGGGGAAAATGCGATTACCCTTCGTAGATATGAAATTACATGGAAGATTACACGACTTTAGATACTAAACCACATAGAGATTTAGAGATACATGATTCAGAGCAACCTAGTACAACCAAGGCTCAATCCAGAAATCTAGCTAGACGAGGACAATAGAGAAACAGCAAGATAATGATCAACCAAAATATGGTGTATGACCAATAGATCCAGAAGCACGAGGGTGAAAAATCGATCATCGTGAATCCTAAGACTTAAACTAACCACAGGTGGACTTGAACTTCTTTGATAGAATCTAGATCCCTTCTTCTTCTCGAATTACGTAATCACCTTTGAGCCTTTGACTGACGACCCTCATTTCACGAGTGACAACTGGATCTTGTAGCTCTATCTCTAACAGCTTCTTCTTGCCTTAGTTACTTCCTGAGCCCATATTTAATGTTGAATCTAGCTCTGATGCGAGCTATCACAGAACCGACCAATTTATAAGAGCACAAGTACAAAAACAATCGCCGAAACGATCAAATTCTCGAACTTGAGCCCATATAAACCCGGTAGTCAACCGAAATCTCGAAGGATTTCAAACCAACTTGCATACAACCAAGATCACAATAATTCAACATAACATATCATACGTTACAACATTTCACAGACGTTCGCAAATAGATTACATCATCACAGAGTCATCGTTATTACAAAACAAGTCTTGTAAAACATGCGGGAGCAAATAGTTTAACTTACACACCCGAGTACAAATACACATACTGGTTCACTGATCACAGCCCGCAAAAGCATTCAGATAAGAGAACAGAGATCATGCCCATGATCTAGTCTTCATCACCCACCGGGTGGAGACAATACTTACAGAATCCCTGATATAGAAGGTCATCTGCAACAAGAGGGAATAAACCCTGAGTACGGGAATGTACTCAGCTAGACTTACCCGTCGAAAACCAAACAAATGACACCAAGGATTATGCATAGCTTAATGTAGTGGATCTGGCTGACACTTTCTTTTTGCAGAAAAGCATAAGTAATATGATCAACTCTTAACCTGAACTAGCAGTGACTTTTAGCCATTAACCTGTCAACTATATTAGCACCTTACTAAGCAATCATTTTATTAGGGTGCAAACATTAATAACCATATTAGGTATTCATTGTGGCAACCTTATCATCATCATCCATTTAACTATATCGTTAAATTAATTGAATCTATGTTGCCGATGCTCAATCAAGTTCTCACTATCTGGGAGAGACGGCGATTCAAATCGATTCCTATCCAGTAGGAGGGGTATTCCTAAACACAAACCCTGCTTCCCCTATTAGGGTCGCAAACAAGTCACCTTTGGTACGATTCAGGAGTCACGAGTCCGAACAGATTGGCATTCTCAGAGAACCACTCTACCAAGGTTGTTCGAGACTCTAACCCACCTTAGACTTATACCAATGGCTCTCTGCACATCCTTACTACCTCCAGAATGCACGCCACTGCTCGCATCCCCGGCCTGATTCGAGCTACTAGGCTTCACGGTCGGAACGACTTATCTAGCCAGCTAAGTGTTAGGCTGCGTTCAACATGACATGAGGACGTATAGCGTATCGGTCCTTAAACGACTCAGATGGAGTCACTATGTTCAAACCTACACAGGACCCCGCCTGGTCTTAATTCATTATTCACATAGTTCTTTTCCACGATAGCAAATATAGCCAATCGTGATCCAACTCATCCTAAAGCTTGCAGGTGACAGGAAATTACCTGACTTCTACCACACAAAGCATGGCTAAGCATTTAACCCGTCCTGAACTTAAATAGGATTCCAGTGCGATATCTGGACAAGGAAGGATATATAATGCAGCAATTGGTTCCAACCAATTCCTATACTTAATGCATCATCAACGAATAAAAGATACTCAATGTATTTGTGAAAACATGGGAGGCTTAATATGCTCCGAGGCTTGCCTTTCAGGAACGAGGAAGGCTGGTGGTCAGGGCACTCGGGCAATTCCTCCGCGGCGACTGCTTCGTCGGCTTCCTGCACTTCGGGTTCCTCCTCCTGGTTGGCTCCCTCGAACTCCAGCAACGTCACTCCCTCCAGCACACCTATTGCATGAATGCGTACGATAAATATCATGGATGGACATGAACGAATGTCAGGGATGCTCGGGGAATGCGCGCGTTCGCTGTAGTTTGCATATTCCAACTTAAGCCCTATTCAAATCACTTTACTTACCAAGTTTATACAACCTAATGTATAATTGCTCATCTTCAGTTAATGACCTAGCACCTGCACCTAAGCATATTCTCAAGTTAGGCTAACCCCTAACAATCAATGGAAATATTGCATCAAGCATACACTCAAGCATTTGTATTTCAGCAAAATGAAGACTATGTAGTGGTACAGTAAACTAGCCATAACTGGAGATTTATAAATCCAATTGACACGCAACAAGCTAATCTGGAAAGCTTATGAAATTGTCTACAATTCATTTTCAGACCTCAAAGCATGATTCAAACCTTTACCAGGTTGAATTCATAAATCAACAGAACTCTATCCTCACAAGGCAGAGAGTAAGCAAAAACTGGAACCTAACTTTAAACAGCTGTAGTTTCTAAACTACTGGGCCAAATGCCCTCAAATTTTGATAGGAGCTAGATACCTAAATTATCTACAACTCTTGTATTCACCACATTCACAAAAAATCAAAATATCATGGGGAACTTTCTAAAGTCCCCAGATCTGTCCAGAGGGACATAATGCAAACAAATAATTAACAACTTATGATGTAAACACACAATTGGACAAAACTAACTCTACTCACATGTCACCCATATCACAAGAACACCAGAAAGTAGGGTGTTCATCCCCAAAACATTTCTTTTAATACCTTTCTTAATTTATTTAATTAATTAGAGGAAATAGTAAACATATATGAAAACTACACCATTAAATCTACAAAAATTACAGTAGACACTACATGCCCTAAGTAGACTACCATAAAAATTTCACACCATTTGAGTAAGTATAACAGCCTACACAAAAATGGTAAGGCAGAATGGCTTCAAATGGCATAATTAGGAAACCTTAGTGAAAAGTGTCAAGCAATAGATTTCATATTTTTCTAAGCATCCTTAAGGTACTAAGATACTACCTACCAAGTTTCATGGTCATAGGATTCCTAGATAATTTACAAAAATTCCCACAAGTATCCACCAATGATAAAAGGAAAATCTATAACTCAAAAACTACACATGCAATGTCTCTCAAATTTTAACTAGAGCTTCTACTAAGCAACACTAGCTTATCCACAAAATTTCACTATTTTTGGATCACAGAAACTCAAGATATGATTTAAATAAGTTTGCATGCATTCAAAAACACTTTTCAAGATCCTATTTAATTCATCCAAAATTTCTACATAATGTGCTCAAGACATATTTTTCTTAAATACTAGACCTCACTGTGAGTCTAACAAAATTTGAATCACAGTATTTGGATCTACACAAATGGAGTTATAAAATTCACAAAACATCATTCAAAACTAGAATTTGAACTAGCTTATGACTCAAATAGTCACTGCCGTGTGGGACCCGGGTGTCAGCCGACCCCACCGGTCAGCGATAGCGAAACAGGGGAGGCGCACGTGACGGCGCGGCGGTGGTGGAACTCGTCGACGGTGACTCCTCCGGCGAAATGGACAGCACCGGCGTGCTCCCCAAGGTCCCACACGTCGATTGACCCCCTAAGTCTAGGCCCTAGCGGCCCCTAAGCACGCCGGCCATGGCGCACGGCGGCTCGGCCATGGCGCACGGTGGTGCACGGCCGCGTTCCGGCATGACCGGACTGGCTTGGTCGGTAATGTCTTCACAGGAGCTACTACATGAGATGGGGAAGACGAGACGAGGGCTAGGGATGGAGGAACGGTGCGGTGGTGCGCTGGCCACGGTGAGCGCCAACTCCGGCGAAGCTCAGCCATGGCAGCGGTGGCTAGAATGGTCACAGCGACCTTAATTAAGCTTGAATGGCTTGGCTAAGTGGTGGAGGACGTAGAGGCGAACACAGCGAAGCTACGGCGAAGGTGTAGTGCGCGTTTTTGCAGCGGTGCGCGAGCTCGGCAACGACGAAGTTGGAGCAGCAATGGTGGAGCGGCTTGAGCTCGCTTGCTGCGCGTAGTGGAGACGAAGAAATGAAAAATGGGCTGACGGGCTGGTCGGGTAGGCGCGCGGAGTGTTCACATCGTGGCCAGCAGCGCTAGGACGGCCGCAACGCGTGGCCTGCGCATCAGGCGACCGGCAATGAGTGTCACCCACGCATCGGACGTTTTCTGAAACGGTGATCACTGTAGCTAGCCTAAACTCTGATTCAGTGATCCATCACCCGACTGACAGGCGATGTTTGACAGTGATTAGCTCCTAAACCGTGATGTATTAGTGGAAACAATGAACATGAAAGTTGTAGAGCTATAGTAGGGCTACAACTTTGATTTAGAAATTAACAGCTAATTCTCAATGGATCACGAGTTATATCAAGCCAAAGTTGGCCCATTCAAACTGAAATTGCATTTAGGACTTAGCAAATTTTTCAAGTGTTGAATCCACCTTCAAAGCTGACTTGTGGGTCCTTTTTGAACATGTTGTGCACATTTTCATGACTTGGCTTCTAAACAAAGTTTGTTCCTTATAAAATTTGCTACAACTTTGTTTTAGGTTGCTCAGACATGCAAACATCCTAAGCCACACTTTTTAAATAGTCAAACAAAAGGGTTTAGGGGTCAAATTTGGTCAAACCATGACTTGGGAACCTAATTAGTCAAAGTGATCAACATGAACAATGTCCCAAATGACATTCTAGGTGTAACTAAGTTACTTAAAAGAATTTTTAGCCACACCATACATTGGTCACACAAGAATCAAGCAAGGTATGTACTGAAACAATGAAAAACACATGAATTGTTACAATTGTTTCATAGTCATGTTTCACATGTTTCATGATCTTGTTGCATAGTATTAACTAATTTTGTTTCACTAAAGTGAGTGGCACATGTTGCACTTAAGTGTTGCACACTTTTCATTTCATAAAGGAAACAACACACATGAAACATAACGATACGTGGCAATGTTTCAAAGACATGTTTCATGTGATATAAGCTTATGAATGAATGAATGATGCTCATGTCCATGAAATGCAAGTGCAAATGTGGAAGCTAAACACCTGGGGTGTTATAGCCCTCCCCCCTTATAAAAATCTCGTCCCGAGATTTGAAAAGCATACCATTGTTGATAGAATTCCTTATAACCATCCCTCAAATAATCTTCCCTTTCCCACGTTGCATCGCGTTCACTACCCTGATTACTCCACATGACTTTGTAGAACTTGACCACCCGACTCCGAGTCACTCGCTCACGAGTGTCAATCACTCGAACCGGCTTTTCTTCAAAGGTCAAATCAGATTTTAACTCGATATCCCCTAATGGAACTCTCTCTTCAGGGACGTGAAGACATTTCTTCAATTGGGATACATGAAAGACATTGAAGATAGCACTCATCTTAGGAGGTAATTGAATCTTGTATGCCACCTTACCACTTTTTCCAATGATTTCAAACGGACCAACATATCTCGGCGCAAGCTTTCGCTTCACACCAAAGTGTTGGACACTCTTCATAGGTGAGACTTTCAGATACACGAAGTCTTCAACTTTGAACTCAATAGGTTTTCTACGTCGATCAGCATAACTTTTCTGCCTAGCTTGAGCTACGGCCATGTGGGTTTGGATAGTACGGACTTGTTCTTTGGCTTCTTGAACAAAATCAATTCCATAATATCTCCTTTCACCGGCTTCTACCCAGTTCAATAGGGTTCTACACTTCTAGCCATACAAAGCTTCAAACGGTGCCATCTTGATGCTCTCTTGATAACTATTATTGTACGAGAATTCCGCTAGGGGCAACCATTTTTCCCATGAGCCCTTTGCTGAGATGACACATGCTCCTAACATATCTTCTAAGATTTGATTCACTCGTTTAGTTTGCCCATTGGTTTGTAGATGATAGGCTGAACTTCTTACTAGCTTAGTTCTTAACAATCCGTGTAAGTGCTCCCAAAAACGAGCAGTGAACTGTGGTCCTCTATCCGAGACAATAGTATGAGGGATCCCATGAAGTCGGACTATCTGGTTGAAGTACAACTCTGCATAGTCGGTTGGACGAAAATCTATGCAGACAGGAATGAAGTGTGCAGACTTGGTTAGACGGTCTACAATCACCCAAATGGAGTTAAAATTCCTCTGAGTAGTAGGGAGTCCAACAATAAAATCCATACTTATCTCTTCCCATTTCCAACCTGGAATAGAGAGTGGCTGTAGTAATCCAGCTTTCATGTGTACAGCCTTGACCCGACAACAAGTGTCACACCTAGCCACATAAGCGGCTATCTCTTTCTTCATTTTGGTCCACCAAAATCAAGGCTTCAAATCATGATACATTTTACTACTACTAGGATGAATAGATAATTTAGAGGAATGAGCTTCGGATATGATTTGATTTCTAAGCTCTCTATCCTTTGGAACTACCAACTTATCCTTGAACCATAACATGCCTTCCTCATCTACTCAAAAATGTTTGGTTTCTTGCTCTTTCATCTTGCGCTTGATGTGAAACACACCGGCATCTATCTTTTGTAGCTCGATAATTCGACTCTATAGAGTACAACTGACAGTGATGTTGTGAAGGACTACAGGATGAAGGAGCTTTGACAAATGGACATCACTCTCAATCAATGAGTGGCAATGGGACTTCATGCTTAAGGCATCCTCTATGACGTTTGCCTTGCCAGGGTGATAGTGCACTTGGAGGTTATAATCCTTGATCAACTCGAGCCATCTTCTCTGACGTATATTCAACTCTGGTTGAGTGAAGATGTACTTGAGACTTTTATGATCAGTGTAGATGTTGCACACATTGCCAAGCAAATAATGTCTCCAGGCCTTCAAAGCATGAACAACAGCAGCGAGTTCCAAGTCATGCGTTGGATAATTCACTTCATGCTTCTGAAGTTGGCGAGAGGTATAGGCAATGACTCTACCCTCTTGCATAAGAACACCTCCTAACCTAATACCTGATGCATCATAGAACACATCAAAAGGTTTCTCGATATCCGGTTGTGCCAAAACTGGAGCCGACATTAGAAGAGTTCATAGGGTATGGAAAGCCGCATCACACTCAGGAGTCCAGACAAACTTCATGTCTTTTTGTAGCAACCGAGTCATAGGCTTAGCTATTTTAGAGAAATCCAGGATGAAGCGACGATAATAGCCAGCCAACCCCAGAAAACTTCGAACCTCGTGCATCGAGATGGGAGCCTTCTAGTTCAATACTTCTTGCACCTTGGTGGGATCAACCATAATTCCACCATCGGACAACATGTGTCCAAGAAAAGGTACCTCACGAAGCCAGAATTCACATTTGCTGAACTTTGCATACAGCTGGTGTTCCTGCAATCTAGTAAGAACCACCCGCAAATGTTCAACATGATCTTCTTCATTCTCAGAATAGACCAGGATATCATCTATAAATACCACCACAAATTTGTCCAACTCGGGCATAAACACTGAATTCATTAGATACATAAAATGTGCGGGGGCATTGGTCAATCCAAAAGACATAACCAGGTACTCATACAGACTATATCTTGTAGAGAATGCAGTTTTTGGGACATCCTTAGGCCAAATTTTGATTTGATGATACCCAGATCTCAAATCAATCTTGGAAAAGACTTTTGCTTTAGACAACTGATTAAATAAGATATCTATGCATGGCAGAGGGTACTTATTCTTGATTGTAACTGCATTCAAGGGTCTATAATCTACACATATGCATAGGGATTGATCCTTCTTCTTCACAAAGATAGCTGGGCACCCCTACGAAGATGAACTAGGGCGGATAAGGCCTTTCTTTAGAAGTTCATTCAACTAGGTCTTAAGTTCGGTTAGTTCATTGGGAGGCATTCTATATGGCCTTCTAAAGATGGGAGCTGTGCCAGGAAGCAACTCTATCTTGAATTCTACTTCTTGATCTAGGGGCAATCCAGGCAAATCATCGGGGAAAACATCCGGAAAGTCACACACGACAGGGATATCTGCCAGACTTTGCTTGCACCGCATTAGTCGTGCAAGAAAGATTGATGTCCCTGGGTAACTATACTAGAAAACCCTCCTGATTACTAGGATCTCAGAGCATAACTACCCTAGTCAATGTATCAATAAGCACTCCATGACGGCTCATCTAGTTCATTCCCAATATCACATCGATACCTAGCCCCGGTAAAACTACCAGATCAACCTAATAACTTCGCCCCTCTATCTCAAATTGTACATCCCCAACTACCAGCTTGGTTGGGATAATACCATTAGCAGCCCTAATACAATAACCCTCACCCTCAACAGTATATGTTTTCTGCATAAACTTGGATGCAAATGCTGGACTAATGAAGGAATGCGAAGCACCTGAATCAAATAGTACAACTACGGGGTGTTGGTCAATCAGAAACTTACCGGCAGTCACTACCTCTCCTGAAGGAATCTCAGTAATATTAGTGTGGTTCACTTGTCCCTAACGGCCACCTTGGTAGTTATTCTTCTTAGGGTAAGGGCACTCCCTTGCCCAGTGGCCTATCTTGTTGCAGTTCTAGCATGACATGTTGCTTGGTGGAGCCCTAGAACTGCCCTGACTAGTAGTGCCCTTGGGAAGAGCAACTATAAATGCCTTACGAAACCCAGTCTTGGTGGGATTCTTCTTCTGCGGTGGGCGAAACTTAGCGGCTGACGCTGGAGGACGGAATGGAGCCCTCTATGGGATGGGAGCCTTGGATTGTGAGGCACCCACCTCATAGGCCCTCTTACAACTTTTTGAAGTAGCATACACAACATTGTTGTTCTCTTGCGATAAAGCATCACTCACAAACTCATTAAAATGAGCACACTTGCAATTTCCCATGGTCTTCATCAGTTTGGGGCTAAGTCCCCGCTTGAAGCTAGCAATCTTCTTGGCATCAGTGTCCACAAACTCGGTAGCATACCTTGCAAGGTTGTTGAAAGCTTGTAGGTATTCATTCAGGCTCTTGTTCCCCTGGGTCAGCTTCATGAACTCTATATGCTTGATCACCATGAGACCAGGAGGAATGTAATTTCCCCTAAAAGCAGACTTGAACTAATCCCAAGTGATTTGGGTATTAGTAGGCATAGTGGACCGATGATGACTCCACCAAATGCCAGCGGGCCCATGCAGTTGGTGAGATGCGTACTCAGTCTTCAGCACCTCAGTCAAGTGGAGCAGACGAAACTTCTACTCGAGAGTATTCAACCACTCATCAGCCTATAGAGGCTCCTCAGCCTCCTTGAAGATTGGGGTTTCATGTCAAGGAAATCCTTGAAATCACTGTATTGATTTGGTTCCGGTCCTTGGCGTGGACCACGGCCATCACGATTCGCAATCGTATGGAGGGCCTCGGCCATAGTGCGTTGTCCTTCCGCAAGCATTGCAATCAATTCCGTGGGTGTGGGTGGTGGTGGCGGTGGAAGATCATCATCATCACCCGCACCGGTGGAACGAGTATGAGGCATCTGCACAATGCGCAACCAGTAATTATTGATGATGTCAGCACATTGGAGAGGAACAATATAATCGTGCCAAACTGAATTTACTGACAAGAATGAAAACTTCATACAATAAATAGAGGCAATAATTCATTCTCCAATCACCACATCATCAAGTAAATTACTAGCGTCATACGCAGTGCATTCCAATATGACAAGTTTTAAACTTAACCATTACGATACGCATCCCGAAGGGAGCAAATTAAAATACATTACATGCCGAGTTTGAATTTAACAGGGTACATCCACATCAGTCTTCGTACTTAAGTTCATTACATCAATGACTACAAAAGCTTAACTAGTGAGACTTGCTAACGAACTACTCGTTGAAGTGATCGCTATCCACATCGGAGACACCTTGGACTTCTTCTTGGTCTTCCTCTTCTTCTTCATCTGCCGGCTCAGCTACATTGTCATCCATCTGCACGTCCTCTTCTTCCTCATTGGCCTCAATTACTTGCGGACCACCCACATTTGGATACCTTGGTATGGGGTGAGGAATAGGAAACAGACGGTTGTGTAGTTGATGGTGCTCAACTTGAAGCTCTTCAAGCTGTTCTTGTAGTGCTTGCTCTCTTTGAAAGGCGTTGTGGTTGGCCAAAATCCAACCCCGACGTCTTTCTTCTACTAACTCTAAAGCCGCATCCCGGTGACATGTCACACGATCCAACTCTTGTGCGGCCTCATCTCTCTCAATAGTGAGGTTCATCAGCTGGTTATGAAGCTCGTCTCTCTCGCGTGCGGTTTGACCCCACTGTTGCAGCTGATAATTTGCAATACCGCGAATCTCCTCAACTTCTTGCTGAGCTCTCCCACATGCATCCGCCCTACGGCGATACTTGTGGGCACGCAACCTAAACTTGTGCTAAGCTGCCATTGCCTTGCCAGCTTCATCTAGCGCACTCGAAAGGGTGTTTTGCCTGACTCGACAAAGCTTCAAGACTGCCATCATAGCACTCATTCCAGCGTTGTCGCTCTGCACACGTTCGCCACGGCCTTGAACCAAGGCCTGACCAACGTCCTGAGTCCACTCAGCCTTAGTAGGAGACACTCGGGGAATGGATGAAGTAGGTCCACCCACTAACTCATCTCTGAAGCTCTATGCTATATCCATCAGCACATCAAGGGTAGCAACCTGAGCGGCTTCCCATGGACTACATCCATCAGTCTCAATGCTCCACCCATGCCACAACGGTCTTATGGGGTTTTGTGGCACTACAAAGGTCACGACGTACCATGGTACATCTCCCAATGGTACCGCCTGCCTCCACGTGTAGCTAGGTGCCTCTGGGTACCCAACTAAACTGAGCACCCTCCAGAGCAAGGTGGGAGTACCAAACTAGTCTAAAAAGGTGCTGCTACCAGTAGGAAACACGGGCGCGGCCATCTGTATCAAAAAGGGATGCAATTCATGTGAGAGGATTACTTTGCTGAGAGATTGCACTTTATACTTGGGATAAGCAATTATAAGGGAGGGAGTAATGCAATATGAATGATATGAGTGAATATGATGCATGCTCGTTCCATACGTCCTTACAAACCTAAGAAAATTTAAGCTTTAGCGGAATATACGGTGGCATACATACGTTCTCTCAATTAGCGGTAACTAGTCAATCTACACGGTGCGTTGTTAGCGTACCTATAGAAAAACTTCATTGTAGCCCAACCCAACATGATATAATGCTAATTACACAAGTAGTAACTAAGATACTCTCCATATATACATCCCCCGATATATATACTTCGATATCCAAACTACCCGACAAATGTACCCACAATTAAGTACCTTCATATATACATGTATGCAACATGTAAATACTCCAGTAACCACAACTAGCTCTCCCCTAGACCGATGGTTGGACGGTCATGCTCTCGCAACTCACACTTACCTTAGCGTGGAGGCAATTGATCCATACATTACCATTCAAACGAATGGCACCCATGCAATATCATGTCGCATGGACGACGAAATAGAAACAATCAATTCCCCCAAGTTAGTAATTATATATAAGCCACCTAGAAGTCCTTAAGTGGGCTATAAAGGATGTGATCACCAGTATACCATAAAAATTTAGATTTTTGAACAGTTATATATAACTATAAGTTGGAAAACCGTTTTTACAATAAAAGCTTTTGTTTTAAATAGCTGTAAGACATGTTTAATGTTGAATCTAGCTCTGATGCCAGCTATCACAGAACCGACCAATTTATAAGAGCACAAGTATAAAAACAATCGCCGAAACGATCAAATTCTTGAACTTGAGCCCATATAAACCCGGTAGTCAACCGAAATCTCGAAGGATTTCAATCCAACTTGCATACAACCAAGATCACAGTAATTCAACATAACATATCATACGTTACAACATTTCGCAGATGTTCGCAAATAGATTACATCATCACAGAGTCATCGTTATTACAAAACAAGTCTTGTAAAACATGCGGAAGCAAATAGTTTAACTTACACACCCGAGTACAAATACACATACTAGTTCGCTGATCACAGCCCACAAAAGCATTCAGATAAGAGAACAGAGATCATGCCCATGATCTAGTCTTCATCACCCGCCAGGTGGAGACAATACTTACAGAATCCCTGATATAGAAGGTCATCTGCAATAAGAGAGAATAAACCCTAAGTACGGGAATGTACTTAGCTAGACTTACCCGTCGAAAACCAAACAAATGACACCAAGGATTATGCATAGCTTAATGTAGTGGATCTGGCTGACACTTTCTTTTTACAGAAAAGCATAAGTAATATGATCAACTCTTAACCTGAACTAGCAGTGACTTTTAGCCATTAACCTGTCAACTATATTAGCACCTGTACTAAGCAATCATTTTATTAGGGTGCAAACATTAATAACCATATCAGGTATTCATTGTGGCAACTTTATCATCATCATCCATTTAACCATATCATTAAATTAATTGAATCTACATTGCTGCTGCTCAGTCAAGTTCTCACTATCCAGGGGAGACGGCTATTCGAATCGATTCCTATCCAGCTGGAGGGGTATTCCTAAACACAAACCCTGCTTCTCCCGTCAGGGTCGCAAACAAGTCACCTTTGGTATGATTCAGGAGTCGCGAGTCTAAACAGATCAGCATTCTCAGAGAACCACTCTGCCAAGGTTGTTTGGGACTCTAACCCACCTTGGACTTATGCCAATGGCTCTCCGCACATCCTTACTACCTCTAGAATGCATGCCACTGCTCACGTCCCTGGCCTGAGTTGAGCTACTAGGCTTCATGGTCAGAACGATTTATCCGGACAGCTAAGTGTTAGGCTGCGTTCAACATGACATGAGGACGTACAGTGTATCAGTCCTTAAACGACTTAGATGGAGTCACTATGTTCAAACCTACACAAGACCCTGCCCGGTCTTAATTCATTATTCACATGGTTCTTTTCTATGATAGCAAATATAGCCAACCGTGATCCACCTCATCCTAAAGCTCGCAGATGAAAGGAAATCACCTGACTTCTACCGCACTAAGCATGGCTAAGCATTTAACCCGTCCTGAACTTAAATAGGATTCCAGTGCGATATCTAGACAAGGAAGGATATATAATGCAGCAATTGGTTCCAACCAATTCCTATACTTAATGCATCATCAACGAATAAAAGATACTCAATGTATTTGTAAAAACATGGGAGGCTTAATATGCTCCGGGGCTTGCCTTTCAGGAACGAGGAAGGCTGGTGGTCAGGGCACTCGGGCAATTCCTCCGCGGCGACTGCTTCGTCGGCTTCCTGCACTTTGGGTTCCTCCTCCTGGTTGGCTCCCTTGAACTCTAGCAATGTCACTCCCTCCGGCACACCTATTGCATGAATGTGTACGATAAATATCATGGATGCACATGAACGAATGTCAGGGATGCTCGGGGAATGCGCACGTTCGCTGTAGTTTGCATATTCCAACTTAAGCCCTATTCAAATCACTTTACTTACCAAGTTTATACAACCTAATGTATAATTGCTCATCTTCAGTTAATGACCTAGCACCTGCACCTAAGCATATATTCAAGTTAGGCTAACCCCTAACAATCAACGGAAATATTGCATCAAGCATACACTCAAGCATTTGTATTTCAGCAAAATGAAGACTATGTAGTGGTACAGTAAACTAGCCATAACTGGAGATTTATAAATCCAATTGACATGCAACAAGCCAATCTGGAAAGCTTATAAAATTGTCTACAATTCATTTTCAGACCTCAAAGCATGATTCAAACCTTTACTAGGTCGAATTCATAAATCAACAGAACTCTGTCCTCACAAGGCAGAGAGTAAGCAAAAACTGGAACCTAACTTTAAACAGCTGTAGTTTCTAAACTACTAGGCCAAATGCCCTCAAATTTTGACAGGAGCTAGATACCTAAATTATCTACAACTCTTGTATTCACCACATTTACAGAAAATCAAAATATCATGGGGAACTTTCTAAAGTCCCCAGATCTGTCCAGAGGGACATAATGCAAACAAATAATTAACAACTTATGATGTAAACACACAATTGGACAAAACTAAATCTACTCACATGTCACCCATATCACAAGAACACCAGAAAGTAGGGTGTTCATCCCCAAAACATTTCTTTTAATACCTTTCTTAATTTATTTAATTAACTAGAGGAAATAGTAAACATATATGAAAACTACGCCATTAAATCTACAAAAATTACAGTAGACACTACATGCCCTAAGTAGACTACCATAAAAATTTCACACCATTTGAGTGAGTATAACAGCCTACACAAAAATGGTAAGGCAGAATGGCTTAAAATGGCATAATTAGGAAACCTTAGTGAAATGTGTCAAGCAACAGATTTCATATTTTTCCAAGCATACTTAAGGTACTAAGATACTACCTACCAAGTTTCATGGTCATAGGATTCCTAGATAATTTACAAAAATTCCCACAAGTATCCACCAATGATAAAAGGAAAATCTATAACTCAAAAACTACACATGCAATGTCTCTCAAATTTTAACCAGAGCTTCTGCTAAGCAACACTAGCTTACCCACAAAATTTCACAATTTTTGGATCATAGAAACTCAAGATATGATTTAAACAAGTTTGCATGCATTCAAAAACACTTTTCAAGTTCCTATTTAATTCATCCAAAATTTCTACATAATGTGCTCAAGACATATTTTTCTTAAATACTAGACCTCACTGTGAGTCTAACAAAATTTGAATCACAGTATTTGGATCTACACAAATGGAGTTATAAAATTCACAAAATAGCATTCAAAACTAGAATTTGAACTAGCTTATGACTCAAATAGTCACTACCATGTGGGACCTGGGTGTCAGCCGACCCCACCGGTCAGCGACAGCGAAACAGGGGAGGTGCATGCGATGGCGTGGCGGTGGTGGAACTCGCCGACGGTGACTCCTCCAGTGAAATGGACAGCACCGACGTGCTCCCCAAGGTCCCACGCGTCGATTGACCCCTAAGTCTAGGCCCTAGCGGCCCCTAAGCACACCGGCCATGGCACACAGCGGCTCGGCCGTGGCACATGGCGGTGCGCAGCCATGTTCCAGCATGACCAGATCGGCTTGGTCGGTAATGTCTTCACAGGAGCTACTACATGAGATAGGTAAGACAAGACGAGGGCTAGGGATGGAGGAACGGTGCGGTGGTGCGCTGGCCACGGTGAGCGCCAACTCCGGTGAAGCTTAGCCATGGCGGCGGTGGCTAGAATGGTCACAGCGACCTTACCTAAGCTCGAATGGCTCAGCTAAGTGGTGGAGGACGTAGAGGCAAACACGGCGAAGCTACGGCGAAGGTGTAGTGCGCGTTTTTGCAGCGGTGCGCGAGCTCGGCGACGGCGAAGTTGGAGCGGCAATGGCGGAGCAGCTTGAGCTCGCTTGCTGCGCACGGTGGAGGCAAAGAAATGAAAAATGGGCTGACGGGCTGGTCGGGCAGGCGTGCGGAGTGTTCATGTCGTGGCCAGCAGCGCCAGGACGGCCGCGGCACGTGGCCTGCGCGTTAGGCAACCGGCGACGAGTGTCACCCACGCGTCGGACGTTTTCTAAAACGGTGATCACTGTAGCTAGCCTGAACTCTGATTCAGTGATCCATCACCCAACTGACAGGCAATGTTTGATAGTGATTAGCTCCTAAACCATGACGTATTAGTGGAAACAATGAACATGAAAGTTGTAGAGCTATAGTAGGGCTACAACTTTGATTAAGAAATCAACAGCTAATTCTCAACGGATCATGAGTTATATCAAGCCAAAGTTGGCCCATTCAAACTGAAATTGCATTTAGGACTTAGCAAATTTTTCAAGTGTTGAATCCACCTTCAAAGCTGACTTGTGGGTCCTTTTTGAACATGTTGTGCACATTTTCATGACTTGGCTTCTAAACAAAGTTTGTTCCTTATAAAATTTGCTACAACTTTGTTTTAGGTTGCTCAGACATGCAAACATCCTAAGCCACACTTTTTAAATAGTCAAACAAAAGGGTTTAGGGGTCAAATTTGGTCAAACCATGACTTGGGAACCTAATTAGTCAAAGTGATCAACATGAACAATGTCCCAAATGACATTCTAGGTGTAACTAAGTTACTTAAAAGAATTTTTAGCCACACCATACATTGGTCACACAAGAATCAAGCAAGGTATGTACTGAAACAATGAAAAACACATGAATTGTTACAATTGTTTCGTAGTCATGTTTCACATGTTTCATGATCTTGTTGCATAGTATTAACTAATTTTGTTTCACTAAAGTGAGTGGCACATGTTGCACTTAAGTGTTGCACACTTTTCATTTCATAAAGGAAACAACACACATGAAACATAACGATATGTGGCAATGTTTCAAAGACATGTTTCATGTGATATAAGCTTGTGAATGAATGAATGATGCTCATGTCCATGAAATGCAAGTGCAAATGTGGAAGCTAAACACCTGGGGTATTACACTAGACATAGGGATTGGGACATGATGTCAACTTTGGCACTTCAATCACTCCAGACTACTCAAGTACTATATTTTCCTTGTTGCTCTTCTTTTTCTTTCCCTTCCTTGACTACAGTATGCGCTTGTCTTTTGTATGGACTGAGATCAAGACATTCACGCACTTCTTCCAAAACCATAATAACTTAGTTACTTGAAAGAGCACTACTCCATCAACCCGTTGTGAATTTCTTGTTAGAACACAAGGATATTTTTCCAAAGGAGAATATTTTGTTGCAAGAGCGATACGATGGGGTAACTTGGTAATGGTGCTTGGTCAACAACCTCGATACCAGAGTAGCGTCACCATATAGAAGTTGTTCCACAGGGCCCTCAGTTTCATCGTGGCACCATAAGCTATTGACCAGGTGACTATTATCAACTTACATGCAATGAAGGCAGTGGGGTCATAGACCATGGAATCCGAGGAGTATTACAAGGGAAGATTCAAATAGCAAGGGTTCTTTCACAATAAGGGACAAGGAAATCAAATCCCATAATGGATTTAATTTAAATAAATGCAAATGTTATGCTAGGACATCCATATTTAGTTGATGCAGTGTCCTCTGTTATCCAATCAGGGCTGGTCTGCTTGCATCTGAATGGCCGCCTTTCTTGTAACCCGCTGGATGTCATCTCAAGAACCCCAAGCAAGTCTAACAGAACCTAAGGGTAAATTAACGTATCAAACATAATAGAATCAACAACATGCACATTCCAAACGCTCTTATATTGGTACAACGTACAAGCACTTACTCTCCCACTCTTGACACATTGCGTGCCTCCTACGACCAGACGATTCTAACAACTACGGATGGAATATAATGGAAGGATTACACACTGGAGGATAGCAACGAAAGGCACTACTAACTATGGGTACATCTCCCTTAGGACAACTAATCTACTTCACCAGAACACGCAGCTTCATCCCCAAGCTTGATGGATTCTTCTACTACTCGGCTATTGATCTACCTCCTCTCTTGGTAGTGGCTGAGTGAGGGGAAGCGAGAGATCTCCTTCTAAAACCTCTGAGGGTGGGGGTGCTGGTGGTACTGCAATACTGATTCTCCATCTTTCCGGTGGGTGGATAGGGATTCCCTCTAAGATCAAGTGATCCTGCCTTTCAGTGGCCAACAGCCTACGCTTAGCCCTGGTGACAAGGTAGGCTTGCTCTAGCTGATGGACATGCCGATCTTCAGCCTCCTTTAGGGCTTCCGACATGGTAGTTTCATGACTCACTATGGCTACCACATAGGCATGTGCTTCAGCGAGCTGCACCTGTAGCATTTTAGAGAAGATCTTGGCTTCCTCGACGTGATGGAGACACTTTGAAAGCTCTAGTTTGGTTTTTGTTAATTGATGAAACCCTAAGTGCTAACCTAGTTTATTAAAGTGATTATGAGATAGGTAGCACTATTCCAAGTGGTGAAGCAAATGAAGATTATGACATGATGATGGTGATTCCATGGTGATGATCAAGTGCTTGGACTTGGAAAAGGAGAAAGGAAAACAAAAGGCTCAAGGCAAAGGTATAAGTGGTAGGAGCCTTTTCGTTTTGGTGATCAAGACACTTAGAGAGTGTGATCATATTTAGGTTCAATAGCCGTACTATTAAGAGAGGTGAAACTCATATCGAAATACAGTTATCAAAGTGTCACTAGATGCTCTAACTCATTGCATATGCATTTAGGATCTAAAGGAGTGCTAACACCCTTGAAAATGTTTGAGAAAACATGCTAACACACATGCACAAAGGTGATACACATTGTGTTTAGCACTTGGGAGTAAGGGTTCAAAACTCCACCGGCGGAGTGTCCACTCATAGAGTACGGACAGTCTAACGGTACCACTAGCGCCCTATACAGAAAAGACAGGGTTTCACAGAGTACACCGGACACTGGGGTCCTATGTTCGGTCAGTAGCAGCAGTGAGCACGTTGTCTCGGTCTTTTGATCAGACGCTAGCGCGAAGTGTGACCAGACGCTCAAGGCCTGCATCCGGTCAATACTGACATACGCTGATGTGGCGGTACACTAAGGAGACGGTGAGTGATTGGACACTAGGTGAGTCTGGTCGGACGTGACTCGACGTGTCCGGTCATGACTGGTACCTTACTGGAAATGACCGGATGCTGGGGTCCTACGTCCGGTCACTTCCAAGTAGCGCGTTCGGTCACAACTTAAATGTACCGATGACCATTGAGATCGGGCGATCAGTGTTTGAAGCAGGGGACACATGGCATGCATTGCGTGACTAGATGTTGGAGTCTAGTGTTCGGTCAATCTGGCCTATGCGTTCGATCGTCCCGTTTTTCAGTGGACTAAGGAGCCAACAGCTCTATTTCATGGGGGCTTCTATTTAAGCCCCATGGCTAGCTCAAGCTCACTCTTTTGGCCATTTGCATTGACATAGCAACCTTGTGAGCTTAGCCAAAGCCCTCCCACTCATCTCCATCATTGATTCATCATCTTTGTGAGATTGGGAGAGAATCCAAGTTCATTGCTTGAGTGATTGCATCTAGAGGCACTTGGTATTCATGTTTCGCTACATGATTCACTTGTTGCTCTTGGTGGTTATCACCACCTAGATGGCTTGGTGCAGCGGTGGAGGATTAGCACGAGTTGGTGATTGTTCATGGCCATCTCCCGGTGATTGTGAGGGGTCTTGTGCCTTCCCTAGCAGAGCACCAAAAGATAACTCTAGTGGATTGCTCGTGTCATTGAGTTACCTCACTTGTGGGTAGGTTCTTACAGTGTCCAATTGTGTGGACAAGGTTTGCGCAACACCTCTCAGCCGCTAAACCACCAAGTGTTGGTCGACACAACAGAGACGTAGCGTGTTGGCAAGCACGTGAACCTTGGGAGAAAATTGGTTGTCTCTTGCCCCTTGGTATTCTCCTAGTGATTGATTTAGTGTTCATCTTGTGATTGGTTCACTCCTCTACACGATGGTATAATCACCCTACTCACTCATATATTCTTGCAAACTAGTTGTAGCAAGCTCTTTAGTGTAGCTAGAATTGAGAGCTTGCTTTATAGTTTAAGTTCATCTAGTGGAGCTCTTTAGTGTAGCAAGTGTGAGAGCTCTTAGTGAGTAGTGGCATAGAGTATTGTGTGATTAGTGATCAAAGCAACTAGAATTGTTGGATAGATGGCTTGCAACCCTTGTAGAGCTAGAGCAAGTTTGCATTCGCTATTTGTTATACTAATCAAATTGCTCTAGTTGGTTTGTAGATTTTTAAATAGGCTATTCACCCCCCTCTAGCCATATTAGGACCTTTCAAGTGGTATCAGAGCTATGGTCACCATTTGATTAAAGGCTTAACAACCTCGGTGTTAAATTATGGCTCAAGTTGTGTTCAACCATGTGGGGGGCAAACCACCATTCTTTGATGGCACATGCTATGATTATTGGAAGAGAAAGATGAGGATGTATCTTGGTTCAATCAATGATCAAGTATGGGAGGTGACCGAGAATGACTATGCTATCATTTATCCCGACAAACCCACCAACCAAGACAAGACCAACAAGCAATGCAATACAATGGCTCTCAACACCATATACAATACCATTGATTCTAAGGTGTTTGAGCAAATCAAGGATTGTGAAAGAGCTAATGAGGTGTGGAGGACATTGGAGGAAACATATGAGGGCACACCGGCGGTAAAGAGTGCCAAGTTGTACATCCTCAAGGATAAGTTGACAAGCTTCAAGATGAAGGATGATGAGAGCATTTCGGAGATGTTCCATCGGTTGCAAGTAATTGTCAATGACTTGAAGGCTTTGGGAGAGAAGATCAAGGATGATAATGTCTCTCATTAGTTCTTAATGTGCCTACCTTCAAGATTTGAGATGTTGAGATTGCTTATCATAAGAGAAGGATTGAAGGAGATTACCTCTAACCAAGTACTAGGTGATGTCATGACTCAAGAGACATACCATGTGGAAAGGGAGGGGGATGATAAGGATGACAAGAAGGAAGAAGAAGACAAGAAGAAGAAGAGTATAGCATTCAAGGCTAGCTCATCATCATCCAAGAACAAGGGAAAGTCTAAGAAAGAATTAAGTGATGATCAAGGATGGCAACGGGGACCCGATACCCGATACCCGACGGGTATTTGATCCATTAGGGGACGGGGATGGGATCATATCTTTACCCGCGGGCATCTAAATGGGCAAGAATCCATACCCGACGGGCATAGCGGGTACGGGAACGTTCCCTGTTTACCCGTACCCGTTACCCGTTGGGGAACCCGACTATTTGAGCTGTCATGCGAGTATTAGGCCCAAAGAAGCTCAACATAGATATTTTGGTCCAAATCTAAACAGTTATATATATAATTTGTGTGTTCTAGGAACCCTCGTTCAATTTTTCCTCACCATCTCCGCCAGCAGCACAAGCACGCCTGTCTCACGAGCGCTCGTGCCCCTCGCTTCCTCAGTTCGGTCTCTCTGCCACCTTTGCTCGTCCTCCTCGCAACCTCGCTCCTTCTCCTCGGCATCTCCGAGACTCCGACACTTATACCCGGGTGAAGAAGAAACGTCTCCGATTGCAAAGCTGTGACCCCAAGTGTCCTTGTTTATTGGGTATGCAGTACCCGTCGGGTATCTGTTACCCGACCGATACCCGACGGGTACGGGGATGGGCAATAATCTATACCCGAGACAGTTAATGGGGATGGGGACGGGATAAATTCTCCGTAGCGGGGAAGAGAACGTTCCGGCGATACCCGACGGGTATATACCCGTTGCCATCCTTAGTGATGATGATGATCTTAGTGATATTGATGATAAAGCTATGGCCCTCTTTGTACGCAAGATGGGAAAATTCATGAAGAAGAAGGGCTATGGTGCAAGAAAGAGAAGAGATCACACCAAAAGCAAAGAATATGTGAGAATATGCTACAATTGCAAGAGCCCCGATCATATTATAGCAAATTGTCCCTACAATAGTGGCAATGATGAGGATGAAAAGAAGAAGCACAAGAAAGATAAGAAAGAAAAGAAGGAGAATAAGGAGAAGAGAATGACCTTCCAAAAAGAAGAAGAAAGGTGGAGGCTATGTGGTCACATGGGATAGTGATGGCTCTTCGGATAGTGATAGCTCTAGTGATGATGACAAGAAATCTATCAAGAAAGCACTAGCAAGCATCGCCATCAACAACAAGCCCTCCATCTTTGACACTCCATCGACATGCCTCATGGCAAAGCCTACCAAGGTAAAATATGACGTGAGTGATGATGATGAATGTGAAAGTGATGCTTGTAGGAGTGATGATGATGAGGAGGAGGAGTACACCAAGGAGGAGCTCTTGGACATGTGTGAGTAAGTGCACACTTGCGTTGAAATGAAGAGAAAGTAGTGCAAAGAATTATGCAAGAAAGTCAAATTTCTTGAGCAATCCTTTGATGAGCTCAATGCCACTCATGAGAGGCTAATGGAAGCCCATGAGAAGCTTGGCAAAGCTCACTCTAAGCTTAAAAAGGCTCACTCCTCTCTCATCGAGCAAGTCAAAATAAAGGAAGCCAAGCAAGAGCAAGTGATTATGTCTTGTGATGTGGGACTAACATGTGATATTATTGATGAATCTTTTTATAAACCCATTGTAGTTGCTCCCACTAACACTTCTTGTAGCACTACTACTTCTACTTCACCTTTGAGTGATGGTCTCACTTGTGATGCCTCACTAATGGTGGAAAATGAGACCCTCAAGAAGGAGGTGAATGAGCTTACTCGTGCCTTAGGCAATGCCTATGGTGGAGATGCTCGCTTGCTAAAGTGCTTGGGTAGCCAAAGATTTTCTCTCAACAAAGAGGGATTAGGCTATACCCCCAAGAAAGGCAAGGTGGCCTTTGTCACTCCAAAAGTTAGTTTTGTGAAGGGCAATGGTCGGTTTTGCAATAGATGCAAGCAAGTTGGGCATATACAACAATATTGCAAGACTAACAAGAACAAGCTACCTAATGTATTCTCAATTAAATTTGATTCTTATTACATGCTTGTTAAGGGTGCTAATGGTGTGAAGGCTAAGTTCATTGGTACACCAATTGTGGGCCCAAAGAAGAAGATCATTTGGGTACCAATGACCTTGGTAACTAATCTTCAAGGACCCAAGCAAGTTTGGGTACCTAAAAAGAATTGATCTTCTTTTATAGGTCAATTATAAAGCCAGAGAAAGGCATTGGGTACTTGATAGTGGGTGCACACAACATATGACCGGTGATCCAAGAATGTTCAATTCAATCAATGAAAACAAGAGCAATGGGATTGATAGTATCACATTTGGTGACAATGGCAAAGGCAAGGTCAAAGGGCTTGGTAAGATTGCAATATCCAATGACTTGAGCATTTCCAATGTGCTACTAGTAGAGAGCTTGAACTTCAATCTATTGTCGGTAGCTCAATTGTATGATCTTGGTTTCAAGTGCATATTTGGTGTGGATAATGTAGAGATTATAAGTGTAGATGGATCTAACTTGATATTCAAAAGATTTAGATATGAGAATCTATACTTGGTTGATTTCAATGCTAGAGAAGCTCAATTGTCAACATGTTTGATCACTAAGTCTAGCATGGGTTGGTTATAGCATAGAAGGCTTGGTCATGTTGGAATGAAACAATTGAACAAGTTGAGCAAGCATGACTTAGTTAGAGGCTTGAAAGATGTCACATTTGATAAGGATAAGCTATGTAGTGCATGTCAAGTCAAAAAGCAAGTTGGTAACACACATCCTAAGAAAAGCATGATGAGCACATCTAAGGCATTTGAGTTGGTGCATATGGACTTATTTGGACCAACCACATACACTAGCATTGGTGGAAACAAATATAGATTTGTGATTGTGGATGATTTCACTAGATACACATGGGTGTTCTTTCTTGTTGACAAGAGTGATGTGTTTACAACATTCAAATCATTTGTCAAGGGCATTCATAATGAGTTTGAAACAACTATTAAGAAAGTTAGAAGTGACAATGGTAATGAATTTAAGAATACTAGAATTGATGAGTTGTGTGATGAATTTGGAATTAGACATCAATTCTCAGCCAAGTACACTCCACAATTAAATGGCCTAGTTGAAAGAAAGAATAGAACTTTGATTGACATGGCAAGATCAATATTGAGTGAGTACAATGTGAGTCATTCATTTTGGGCTGAAGCAATCAACATGGCTTGCAATTATAGCAACCGACTCTATTGTCACCCCATGATGGAAAAGACACCTTATGAGCTATTGAATGGAAGAAAGCCCAACATAGCATACTTTGGGGGTTTTGGTTGTAAATGCTACATGTTGAAGAAAGGAACAAGGTTGAGCAAGTTTAAAAAGAAATGTGATGAAGGTTTCTTGCTTGGTTACTCCACTACTAGCAAGGCATATAGAGTTTGGAATTTGGCTAGTGGTACTCTTGAGGAGGTTCATGATGTGGAATTTAATGAAACCAATGGTTCCCAAGAGGAAGATGAGAATCTAGATGATGTAAGAGGCACTCAATTAGTCAATGCAATGAAGAACATGGACATTGGTGATATAAGACCTAGAGAAGTGATTGATGTTGAAGATGACAAGAATCAAATGCTCTCTAACTCAAATGTGCAAGCTAGTGGTTCTCATGATCAAGTTAAAGCAAGTACTAATGATGACAAAGTGCAAGATCAACAATAAGTGGCTAGTTCATCATCTCAACCAAGTGATTAATCAAATGCAAGCAATCAAGTGCAAGTGCTTCAACCAACCAATGTTGCAAGAGATCATCCATTGGACACTATCATTGGTGATATTTCAAGAGGTGTGCAAACTAGATCAAGATTGGCTTTATTTTGTAAGCATTTCTCATTTGTGTCATCCATTGAACCTAAGAAGATAGATGAAGCTTTGAAGGATGTTGACTGGGTGAATGCTATGCATAAAGAGCTAAACAACTTCACAAGAAACCAAGTATGGGAGTTAGTTGAGAGGCCTAAGGATCATAATGTGATTGAAACCAAGTGGGTCATTCAAAACAAGCAAGATCAAGATGGGATAGTAATAAGGAACAAAACAAGATTAGTGGCTCAAGGTTACACTCAAGTTGAAGGTCTTGACTTTGGAGAAACATATGCCCCGGTTGCAAGATTGGAAGCAATTAGGATCTTATTAGCCTATGCTTGTGCCCACAACATCAAGTTGTACCAAATGGATATGAAGAGTGCATTTCTCAATGGGTACATCAATGAGTTTGTGTATGTTGAGCAACCTCCTAGTTTTGAAGATGAAAAGAAACCCAACCATGTTTACAAGTTGAGAAAGGCTTTGTATGGATTAAAACAAGCACCTAGAGCATGGTATGAGAGATTGAGGGATTTCCTACTCTCTAAGGGATTCAAGATGGGAAAGTTTGACACCACTCTCTTCACCAAGAAGCTTGAAAATTACTTGTTTGTAATGCAAATCTATGTTGATGATATTATATTTGGGTCAACAAATCAAGATTTCTGTGAAGAGTTTGGCAAGATGATGGCAAGTGAGTTTGAGATGTCCATGATTGGAGAGCTTAGTTACTTCCTTGGTCTTCAAATTAAGCAAATGAAGAATGGCACATTTGTGAGTCAAGGCAAGTATATCAAGGACATGCTTAAGAAGTTTGGAATGGATGATGCTAAAGCTATTAGTACACCAATGGGGACAAGTGGAAGCTTAGATAGTGATGCTAGTGGCAACATGGTGGATCAAAAGATGTATCGGTCTATGATTGGAAGCCTACTCTATGTGACCGCATCAAGGCCAGATCTGATATTTAGTGTATGTATGTGTACTGGATTTCAAGCCACCAAGAGAAAGTCATTTGAAGGCAACAAAGAGAATATTGGATTGTGGTATCCCAAAGTAGCAAGATCTAAGTTAATTGGATATTCAGACTCTGATTATGCAGGATGCAAAGTTGAGAGAAAGAGCACATCGAGCACATGTCAACTATTGGGAAGATCACTTGTGTCTTAGTCATCAAAGAAGCAAAATAATGTAGCACTTTCAACTGCCGAAGCAGAGTACATTTTGGCCAGTAGTTGTTGTGCTCAATTACTTTGGATGAAGGCTACTTTGAGTGACTTTGGAATCAAGTTCAAGAAAGTGCCATTGCTATGTGACAATGAGAGTGCAAACAAGTTAACCAACAATCCGATTCAACATGCAAGAACAAAGCACATAGATGTCCGCCATCATTTCATAAGAGATCACCAACATAAAGGGGACAATTGCATTAAGAGTGTGGGCACCGAAGATCAACTTGATGATATCTTCACCAAGCCACTTGATGAGAAGAGGTTTTGTAAGCTAAGAAATGAATTGAACATACTTGACTTCTCCAATATGTGTTGATGCACCCCCCCCCATTATATGACATGCCTCTCCTTCGAGCAAAGCAAGGTAAAGTTGATTGACATGTCATCCATCCATTGCTAAGGACTTGTTTAGTGCATCTAGTCATTCCTATCATGTCCTAGGCTCATTCATGAAAATCAAATGAATTTGATGCTTGTATGGTACCACTATTGCTTGTATGTTTGAAATGATCTAGTGGTAACATATGACATGTTTGTGGGCTTGTAAACCTAGTGTTTGATCTAGAAAATGAGCTATAAGTGTTTAACTCAACATGGTACAAGATAACCCATATTTAGAGGTGTGAAGAAGCTTGTCCTTGGATCAAATCGAGTTAAATATCTTTTGTAAGTGATTTAGATTGAACCAAATTGGGAAAATGATCCTCATTCCATATGGTTTCACCCCAACCTATCTATAATTTAAGCTCACCTTTTGTGCTAATTGTTGACAAAGGGGAGAGAAATTCACAAAGATAGTAAGATAGGAGGAGCAAACAAATGAAATGACATTGTAAGGGGATCAATCAAAAATGCACACAAGTAGGGGGAGCAAGCTTATAAACTTGTATGTTGCATTTGAATGCGCATTTCATATACTTGCATGGCACAAGTTTTAAATTTCAATATCCATGCTTGTGTGGTGTATGCTAGTTATATGCTTGAATGGTGAAATGAAAAACTAGCATGCATAGGCTAAAGTAACTAGACTTATGTTCATCGTATGGAAACTAGACCCTTGCTTGTAATGTTGATCTCATAGGGTATTCTAGTTTTTATGTATGTCTAGTTACTAATGGTGCTAAGGATGGTATATTGGTGCACTCCGATTGGTATCACACTTCAAAGGTCCATCTCTTATACCTTAGCATCATTTGGTAGACATTGTCTCCTATATTTCCTAACTAAGCATATGTGCAAGCTTCAATCCAAACTCTTAGCACATATGTAGGGGGAGCAATTGCTACCATATGGGATTCATGAAACTTGTCCATGTCCTTTTACACATGGTAAATATGCTTGGGCAAGCAACGTGGATTCAATTAAATCCCAATTCATATCTTTGTGTAAGGGTTGTCATCAATTACCAAAAAAGGGGAGATTGAAAGCACTAGTT
Organism: Miscanthus floridulus; assembly: GCF_019320115.1. NCBI lineage: Eukaryota > Viridiplantae > Streptophyta > Magnoliopsida > Poales > Poaceae > Miscanthus > Miscanthus floridulus. The sequence continues at coordinate 167,149,499 of NC_089580.1, forward strand.
TGGTTTTGGTTAATTGATTAAACCCTAAGTGCTAACCTAGTTTATCAAAGTGATTATGAGATAGGTAGCACTATTCCAAGTGGTGAAGCAAATAAAGATCATGACATGATGATGGTGATTCCATGGTGATGATCAAGTGCTTGGACTTGGAAAAGGAGAAAGAAAAACAAAAGGCTCAAGGCAAAGGTATAAGCGGTAGGAGCATTTTTTGTTTTAGTGATCAAGATACTTAGCGAGTGTGATCACATTTAGGTTCGATAGTCGTACTATTAAGAGGGGTGAAACTCGTATCGAAATGCGATTATCAAAGTGCCACTAGATGCTCTAACTCATTGCATATGCATTTAGGATCTAGAGGAGTGCTAACACCCTTGAAAATGTTTGTGAAAACATGCTAACACACATGCACAAAGGTAATACGCATTGTGTTTAGCACTTGGGAGCAAGGGTTCGAAACTCCACCGGTGGAGTGTCCACTCATAGAGTGTGGACAGTCTAACGGTACCACCAGCGCCCTATACAGCAAGGGTTTCACAGAGTGCACCGAATGCTAGTCACGCAGTGACTGAACGCTGGGGTCCTACGTTCGGTCAATAGCAGCAGTGAGCATGTTGTCTCGGTCTTTTGATCAGACGCTGGCATGAAGTGTGACCGGATGCTCAGGGCCTATGTCTGGTCAGTACTGACATACGCTGATGTGGCGGCGCACTGAGGAGATGGTGAGTGACCGGACACTAGGTGAGTCCGGTCAGGCATGACTAGTACCTTACTAGAAATGACCAGACGCTAGGGTCCTATGTCTGGTCACTTCCAAGCAGTGAGTCCGATCACAACTTAAATGTACTAATGACCGTTGAGATCGGGCGATCAGTGTTTGAAGCAAGGGGCATGTGGCACGCATCGCGCGACCGAATGCTAGAGTCCAGCATCCGGTCGTCCCATTTTTTAGTGGACTAAGGAGCCAGCGGCTCTATTTTATGGGGGCTTCTATTTAAGCCCCATGGCCAGCTCAAGCTCACTCTTTTGGCCATTTGCATTAACATAGCAACTTTGTTAGCTTAGCCAAAGCCCTCCCACTCATCTCCATCATTGATTCATCATCTTTGTGAGATTGGGAGAGAATCCAAGTGCATTGCTTGAGTGATTGCATTTAGAGGCACTTGGTATTCGTGTTTTGCTGTGGGATTCACTTGTTGCTCTTGGTGGTTGCCACCACCTAGATGGCTTGGTGTAGCGATGGAGGATGGGCACGAGTTGGTGATTGTTCATGGCCATCTCCTAGTGATTATGAGGGGTCTTGTGCCTTCCCCGATGGAGCGCCGAAAGGTAACTCTAGTGGATTACTTGTGTCATTGAGTTACCTCACTTGTGGGTAGGTTCTTGCGGTGTCCAATTGTATGGATGAGGTTTGTGCAACACCTCTTAGCCACTGAACCACCAAGTGTTGGTCGACACAATGGGGATGTAGCATATTGGCAAGCACGTGAACCTCGGGAGAAAATTGGTTGTCTCTTGCCCCTTGGTATTCTCCTGATGATTGATTTAGTGTTCATCTTATGATTGGTTCACTCCTCTACATGGTAGTATAATCACCCTACTCACTCATTTATATTCTTGCAAACTAGTTGTAGCAAGCTCTTTAGTGTAGCTAGAATTGAGAGCTTGCTTTATAGTTTAAGTTCATCTAGTGGAGCTCTTTAGTGTAGCAAGTGTGAGAGCTCTTAGTGAGTAGTGACATAGAGTATTGTGTGATTAGTGATCATAGCAACTAGAATTGTTAGATAGGTGGCTTGCAACCCTTGTAGAGCTAGAGCAAGTTTGCATTCGCTATTTGTTATACTAATCAAATCACTCTAGTTGGTTTGTAGATTTTTAAATAGGCTATTCACCCCCCCCCCCTCTAGCCATATTAGGACCTTTCACACTTCCTTAGCTCCAAGGCCTGTCAGTCATACTACTCATCTAGAGTAAGCAAGTACATGGTTAAGTGCACCATGATTGGACTGTCTTCTTGCGCATCCTGCCCTTGCAAAGCCTCCATGCGAGCCCTCCATACCCGTCGATTCTTTTCCAAAGGTGGAAAGAACCTCATGGGGGTACGAGCAATGTGCTCTTCATAGATCTGGCAAAGGTGTTGCAAGGCTTTACGGGCCACAACCTGGTAGGTGTCGACGAAGCGAAATCCGGTTGCAGTCACATTCGGGGCTTCAGTGATATCGACGAACTCTTCACTCTTCCCAATATAGACGGTGACCTCACATCACTCAGTGACATGCTTCTCATACTCATAGCCCTCATACTTGGGAGTTGGGACAATCTTTGACTCCAAGCTTTTGTAGGGTGGCATACAGGATTTTGGGGAAGCCTTTAGTGTTTAGGCAGTAACTGCTAACCTAGGCTCCTGCCATCCTGATGGGTGGTTGTAAGGGAGGATTGAGCAAAAAGCTTGCTCAAGAGGAAGGGCTAGGTGAGCTGGAGTGCATCGAGTGATGGTACCAATGGCTAGGCTAGATCTTTTTGTAATGGTAGAGCAGTCAGTGGTCCTGGCTCAGTCCACCTTTAGTTTCTGCATGGGGTAACTACAAATAAACTAGCTGAAATTTTTGTGTGCTCGAGGCAAGCAGTGTCCGAGGCCATTAATTACTAGTATGGCTATAGGGCAAGGATCCGACAAGTGCGCAGAAAGGAGTATAGAAAGACATGCATCACGACAAGCGCAAACCATAGACTAACGTGGAGCATGAAGTCACATTGTAGTAGTAACTTATGGATAATGACTGGGTGGTCGTGCACAATGCGACACATGTGACACCTATGGATGGCGCACCTGCAAGCAATACAGGCATGACAACTAAGGAAATACCAACACGATGGACTTAAAGATCATATACTATGCAAGAGTCAGTCCACCAGAGAAAGCCTAGTTAAACCCATTCTGAATGCTTAACCATAATAAAAGGGGTACTTATATACTTTGTAGACAAACGCCCTAACTTTTTGTAAAAATAGGTTATTAGATTTTAATTTAGAAAAGGGTTTTGAAGTTTTATCTCCTCATTTACGCTATAATACCATCTATGGTAGAACCGCCAAATCTATTGCCCTCTTAAGGGTACTTGTCTTCCATTAGACACTGAGTACCCAAGCGAGGACACTAAACTACGTAGTTCTATCGAGCATGTAACACCCCAGGTGTTTGCCACCAGTTAAGCAATGGGTTTGAGCTCAAACATGGCATATTAAGTGATGGTGAAGATGCCAAGGTCCAACCTATAGAAATGAGCCCCAACCTAAACTTGGATATTGCACCCTTGCTTTACATATAGGCCCTTTTCAAGATATATGCTTGGCTGGTGTTATGAGAATATCTTCATGTGTCTCACATCAATACCCATCTATATTGATCCATGGAAAAGTTTCATGAAGTTTGGAATCAAAAAGTCACATGAAATAATAAGTTATATCCTTGTTGGAATGATTTTTCTAAGTGCTTGAATTGCACTATTAAGTGAATGAGAGCATGAAATGTCAACCAAACCTTGCAACCTTGCCAAAATGACTCTAGATGAATTCTACAACAAAAGTCATGAAAAGTTCATGTTGGGCAAATGCCAAGAAAACGCTCCAATGGATCAAAAAGGATAATTTAAGCTCCATCGTGATCCTACTTTGGTCAAAGAGAACAGTAGGTTCTATACCAGTTTTGAGGTTGGACCTTAAATGAAAGTTGTAGTCCATATCATGTAGAACAAACTTTGTTTTGGGACTAAGAGCTAGATCAACTTGGAAATAAGTCAAATAGAGGCTCGAAGTTGGAACCTGCTACTGATTTCAGCACTTAGAAATATTCTAAGTCTAGAAATTCATCGACATCGGCATTGACGTCTCGCGTTCTCCAAAGTTTGTTAAGCAACTCAATTTGGTCCAAAGATAAAAGTTGGAGTGTACATGATGGCAAAGAGCATGTATAAAGATGGCACTCGTTGGACCTTGTCTTGACCATCGATTTTTGGAGTTTGGTAATCGCTGTCAATCCATTGACACTGGCTATTAGGACAGTAATTATCCGCTGATCCAGAGCTCTAATGACTTGGCAACTTAAATGAGAAATGTAGAGTAAGCCGAGGTGAGCAAACTTCATTTTTGGCCCAAGGTCTGATTCGGCCTGGAAGTGGCCCAAATCGGCTCCCCACCTTGCCCACGCCGACGCACGCCAGGTGTTCGACAGCAGGCCAACGCGTCAGCCATGCACCCGGGGCGCGCTCCCACCATTGCCGCGTGGCCGCAGCTGGCCGACGCGTGTCCTACCCCCTATGCCACATGCTGTCGCACGCCCTACTCATCCATAACCGCGCGCCAGTGCTGCCCCGTTCCTTCTCGCTCTCTTGCTCATGCTCTGGCTGCACCAGAGCGGAGCCACCATGGCCGCCGCCGCGGAGCTCCTGAGCCGAGCTCGTTGCCGCTGCTGCAGGCCTTCTCCGTCCCAACCTAGCGTGTCATCACCATCTCTAGCTCGAGCCGCCACTCCTGCGCCCCTTTCCTGGCCACCGTGGTCGCCGGAGTGCCCTACCACCGGTGGTGCTGCGGGCATGGCCGCCGGCACACGTGGTCGGGCCACCACGAGCCGCCTCGTGCCAAGATAAGTTGTCCCATGGATGCGCGCGAGGCCCCTGGTGCTCCGCCGTCGCCCCATCGCCGTCGACGAGCCTCCTCCGGTCGGATTCGACGAAGTCCAGTGCATCCTCTGCTCCAAATCCCGTCAAGGACCTCGCGCAACAATTCGACAAAAGGAGAGGGCCTTTCTGCAGAACCTGTGACTCATGTGAATAGTGCCATAAGGACTGGTTTGTAATTATTTTGCAGGAACTTTGGAAATTCATAGTAAATCATAGAAAATTCGTAAAATAGTAAATGAGGACTTTTTGGAATCCTTGTGAAATTCTCTATGCACTAGATCTATAATATGTCAGGTTTTAGTTTAAAGTTTTAGCTGTAAAAATGGATTTGTGCAGTTAGGGTTTGAATGCTAGTCTTATTTGTTTTTTTTATAACTGCAGTTGTTGTGCTCAAATAATTGTGAATTTTTTGTGGAGTGCTACTAAGGTTATTCTTGATGTCTGGTAAAAAATTCAATATTTTAGGCTTGATAGTTTAAGAGTTATAAAAATAACAAATGCCCTGTTTTGATTTGCTCCGATTCTGAATAGGACTGCATGTTTGAATTAATTGGCTTAGTTAAGTTATGAATCATGACTTTATGAAAATACATGAGTTGTAGTAATTTTATTAAACTTTTCAAAAAGCTAAATATCATGATTTTTGGTTAAGTAGATCTTGAGTTATACTTGCTTAGATCTCTGTGGCTGTTTCTGCCCAAAACCAGAGAGGGTTTCCTTGTTCTTATTGTGGGGCCTTCTTAGTAGTAGAATTAGCTTTAGGTGTTTACAATAAAGTTGTTTAGAATTTGCTAAGCTTTATAAAGAGTCTAGAACCACATTTATTGGACATGTATAACTCCATTTATAGCTGTTTAAAGTGGCATGTCAGTTTCTGTCTATGTTTTTGACAGAGATGCAATTATTGGATTAATTGACCCTTCTAACAGTAGAATCATCTTAATATGAGAATAAGTAAGTTGTAGGTAACTTCCTAAGATTTTCAAAAAGTTATGGTTCATGTTTGTTGGAGGTCTAGAACTCCAGTTATGCTTCTCTGAAGATGCTATCTGTTTTCTATACCACTGCTGTTGGGCTGGATTTGCAGTTTTGCTTGTGCAATTATTTTCGTGGTGTAAATGATGTTCGCTATGGTTGTAGTGAATACAAAAGTTGTAGCAAATTTCATAATATTGCTTGTGTTCAAATTGTAAGACCATAGGCCTGATAGTTTAGGAGTTACATGACTTTTAAGTCTTCTATCAAGTTTTGATTTTATTCTGAGCAGATCTGAAAGATGCTAGTGTTTGATCTAGTTAGGATTTGAATGAGTTTTTGGTGATAATAACAAAGTTGTAGATAATTTCATAAGCTTTCCATAATATCTTCTTGCAAGTCATTTGGATTTGTGTAACTCCAGTTATAGCTAAATCTTGTAGCTGTTGTTTGTATGTCCAGAAATTGGTAGATTCCAATTATAGTTGTTTGCTTGTATATTGCTAAGTGTGGCTCATACCTTTGATGATGGTTGAGTTAGAGTACCTGAGATCTTGGGAAACTTGTGTCATGCTTGGTGTTGTCATCTTCCTTGCTATCATGGCATGATAAATTGTGCGATATTTATAGTAAGCAATGCGAAGTGCTTGTGCATGTTAACGTAACCTTGTGCTTGTCTTACTTACTGCATGCGATGCATTGTCTATTGCACTTCCATGTATTCATACACATGCATCTTGCATCTCATTTAGGTACGCTAGGTGAACCACGTGAAGGATGTGATGTGGAGTCAAACACGAAGACGGTGTTTGGTGGATCTATCCCGAAGATGGAAGGACTAAGCAAGTGCTAGGACTGGAGATGTCACCAAGTCGGTGCAAGCTAACTGAACTGACTTGTGTCGGATCCCAGGCAAGCCCCAGAGCATTCTAAGTCTCCCAGTATTTTACAAATGATACTTAAGTACTTATGATTGATGCATTAGGTTATAAGAGTTGAATGAAACCACTGGATGCATATACATTCCTTGTCCAGATATTACACCTTTAACCGGTATAGGTCCAGGATCGGATATATGCTTAGCCCTGCTTAGACCGGTAGAAGTCGGGTGATGTCCTGTCACCTGCGAGATATAGGGGGATACCGGAGCATGGTTGGCTATATTTGCTATCATGGAACAGAACCATGGGGTAAAAGAAAATCGAGACCGGGTAGGATGTCGATAGCGAAGCAACAAGACATGGAGGTCTTGGGTGTGGATCTATCCCCGTTCGTGTCGATTAAGGACCGTACTGTTGTTGGCGCTTCTGACAAGATTGAACACATGCCTCTCACTTAGCTGGCCGGATAACTCGTTCCGACCATGAAGCCGAGTAATTCAACTCAGGCTGGGACCCGTTCTGTTGTGCGCTCCTTCCGGGGGACGATCAGACTAAGCCCAAGGGCAGGCTAGGCCTAAACATCCTGGCATCTGGTGTCCTAGATTGTGCGGCGCGGTATGGACCCGCGAAATGTGTACCTAAGTTGTACCAAAGGTGACCTAAGGTGACCGTTGATCTGGTCTACCTGGGTTTGTGTTAGGAATAAATTCCCAGCTGGTTGAAATCGATTCGAATCACCGTCTCTCCCAGATAGTGAGAAACTTGGCTAGTCCCAACATCATAGTAATTGGATTATAGAATGTGATGGTTCGAATAAACATGGAATTACTATACCTGCTATGGTCACTATTGTATGCTCTAAAAAGATATACCACATGTTTAGCACAGGATAGTTGCTAATCTAGAGATGGATAGTTCTAATTAACTTGATGACAGAATTATAATTGTATAATTAAGTTAATCGCTTTTTATGCAAAATGTTGTCAAGCTATCTCCACTTATAGAGCCTTGCATACTCCTTGGAGTCAATTTTATTTCTGGTTTATGACGGGTAAGTCTAGCTGAGTACATTCGAGTACTCAGGGTTTATCCCACCATGTTGCAGGTGAGGTTTTGGCCTGCTAAAGATGGTGGTTAACCGCCGGTGGGCTCGGTGACTCTATATTTACTTCTCATCTACATGCTTTTGTCTGAGGATGTCACTTATGCTAGCAACATATTTGGAACTTATATTAATGTAATCATTTGAAAGTTATGTTGTTTTCACTAATCAGTTTTGAAATTCAAACTCATACTATTATTTATGAACCTATTTGTAATATTATTTCTACTGCAACTCTGGGTATGTGATGTATATTTGCTTAATCACGCGATCTTGGTTGTGATGTTGATTTACCGAGGTCCTGCGTGACACTCGGTGGACTATTGGGTTTATATAAGTGAGAGTATGCGCGTGTCAACGTGTTAAGCGGGGACAGTCGTACTTGATCTTGTATAAATTGGGCGGTTCTGTCACAGAGCACACCTTGAGGGAGAACTCAAAACTCCACATTTTTTCATCAGGATCATAAATGAGAGTATAAAGCTTACAACATCTTTTAGCCATTTCTTACATTGCATAATACAATAGCAGAATTAAACAGGTGATCAGAGTTTCAGCGGAAATAAAAATTCATATACTACATGTTAAGAGCTACATGAGGAACATTTACATACAAGAATGGTAACAGATTATAAGTTTTTCCTTGCAAACATTTTTTATGAAAAATTGAATAAACTCTACGTTCGCAACGTAAGGAAATCCTCACTGAGCCCACCAGGAGGTTTCCACACACAAAAGTTGTCTACCATCAATCGGTCACCTACAACAAGGGGAATAAAATCCTGAGTACTTGATTGTACTCTACAAGACTTACTCGACAGGAGTAAAATAAAAGACTCCAATTATATGCAAAGCTTATTTGGCTTGTGGGTTATTTGCATTTGCAAGAAGCATTACTAATAGTGCATCCTTATGTTCAGAGTTTTTAGCAGTTATTTTTAGTTAATTAGCGAATCATTCTAGGTAAGCACCTATGCTACTTTCAAGCATGTGGTAAGCAATCAGAACCATTTTATCACCTTCCATGTTCCAGTTCTTACTATGGCGCTAGACCATAGCCAAGTCATACCATCTCAAAAGAAACAATCATTCGTAAATCAATGTATCCCAGCTAGGTACCCCGAAACACACGCCCTACTTGTACCCTGGGCACAAATGGGACCAACTCGTCCCCCTCCTATCAAGGGGTCTAGGTCTTCGTCTAAACTTGGACTCTAAGCCCCCAAGACCTGAGACTCGGTCTCAGTATGGTGCTTAGACCTCCACCTAATACCCACCCCTAAAAGTCGGTCCAGAAAGAGCCAGAACCCATGACAAGAGAGCAACAAGTCTTCTCGCTCCCAGAAGCAAGTATGTGCTCCAGATAATAAGTCTCGGACCTGACTACCATCCATAGTAATGGATGGTCCTCGATCGACACAGGCAGAACAAGTGTAATATGAACCTCGCTTGAATGACTAACCAAGTCCAGATCCAAAGTACCATTTCTCCTAGTCTCCAATTATCCTTCATATATATTCCATGTGATAGTACTATAATAACAACAATAATCTTTCCTATCTCTTGCGAGTGACAGGTAATCACTCGACTTCTACCGGATCCTATGGCATAGCAATCTACATGATCCTGACATACTAGTAGGACTCATAGGATATGATGAGGACATCACTCCTTTAGATGTACCCGCTGATCCTCCAACCGTCATGCAAGGTCCAATGACCCAGGCTCGAATGCGTCAACTCAATTTAGAGGTGAGCTCGTTCTTAAGCGATCCTTTTCATACTTTTGAGAATAGACTACTACCTAATGATGTTATCTTGCTTAGGAACATTGGAGAGGGTCATGAGGGACTTAGAGGACGTGGTGGAGGCGATGATGACCAGCAAGGACGTCCAACAGAAACCGGAGGCCCGATCCAACATGATTTCGAGTCTGTCTCGGCCTCTAGGACTAGTCTGCCTTAAACTGGTCACCCAGGACGCATCTGGACTCCGTTTTCGACAATCCATATATGGTTGAAAAGATAATTTTATAAGGAACCTAATCCAAGTGGTCTCACATCAAAAGCCCTTCAAAATCAATAGAAATCATCAAAACAAGTCAGCATCTAGAATCTACAAGGGTGTTGCGACACCGTCTTTTGGTCCGTTGGACCGTGTATTGTGTTTGGGCCCATTAGGGGTGCGTCTAGGGTAGATGATGACCCTAAGACCTTTATAATCATATGCCACAGCCGTTATTAGGTTTTGGGTTTTTCTTAGATTAATCTGTTAAGAACAGTTTCATCGTTCATCGGTTTGTGAGACCCCAACTTCGTGAAATTAATCATTCATCTGCAATTTGGTTGCTTTCTTTCTTGTTCTTGCTTGTGTTCTTTGTTGCGCAGGCAGGGATTGGCCTTCTTGGCGAGGTCAACCAGATCCATGTCTTCGTTGATAACTAGAGGAGTTGTGGTGCTAAGATTGCAGGGTTCGATCTTTCGATCTGAAGCCGGATCGGTGTGTCATTCTCCGCCACAACGATAGTTACCTCTACCGAAGATCAGGATCCCTATTCCCATTAAGTGGTAATCAGAGTTAAGGTATACCGTCAGGTTCACATTTATTCCCTAGTTTTGAGTGTTTTGCATTCGTCCCATAGTCTAGTGCCATACTTGTTTTTTCCTGTCCTAGAACCTTCCGCGCCATAGCCTTTGCATATTTTAGTTTCAGAGTCCGTCGTGTTGAGTTTGTGTCCTAGTCGAGGTCCTGTTGCTGGTTAGGTCATGTTAGAGTCCAGTTCATGTGTTTTTCCCCATCGTTTCCATCAAATCTTTGCTTCGGTGACCAATTTTACGCACATTGTTTCCGTTTTGTCCTCTAATTCAGAGCCAATTCTTAAAACTGGTCTAGTTTTCGCATACGAACTCGGATTTTGACGTTCCATATATCAAAATCGATTAGAAAAAAATTTGGATTCATCCATCCCCTAACTTGTTGGGGTCAGAGAATTTTAATTTGGTCAAAAACTGGTCATAAGATCCTCTTTTCGTGGTCACAAGTTTTTTGTCGTTTTTTAGCACGTCTTCTAAAATTTCCACAGGCCATGACTTTCACTTGTTTAGGCTCATATTTTCTGTGGTTACTTCTTTTGTGCTCCTAAGTGAAGGAAAAATATCAAAAAAATAAAAAGAAAAAATCAAAATTTCCTAAAAAACAACGACAGCCCCAAAAAATAGAAAAAAGAGGGGCAAAAGAGGAACAATATCTAGAGGAGCACATAGAGAAGGCCAAAGTGAGCTATGTTAGCATGTGCTATCTGGTTTCTTGTTTGTGTTGCTATTGTCATCCACCATACTTGTGTTTCACACCCCTATCACCTTGCTATCCACCATACTTGTTTGTTACACACCTGGTACTTGGAACATTTTAGACCAACAACGAGAACAAGTACTTTGGACTATAATTCAGCATTACTTTCTATTACTGACTTGTGTGCTAGATATACATATTATTCTTTGTGTGTCCTCCAAGCTCCACAAACTCTTCAGATCAGTATAGAAAAAGGGTCTTGCAATCTCGGTACCACTGCCTCACAGGTATCACGAACTAGTCACCGGTTGTACCACCCATTGCTTGTGTTGGTAAGAGCTTTGTAAGAGCTTGGTAAGATGCTTCCCCTTGCTGTGAAAAGTGACACCACTACAACTACAACCACGTAGTCATTTGGTAGGGATAACTTTCACCGTTTGTTCCTGTTTTTGTGTTTACAATAGCAGGAGATGAACAGACTGGAGATAACAATCCTAAGGGTTTCAATGAGTGTGTCAGCCAAGAGCAACTGCAAGCTATTGTAGAGGATACCCAAAAAAGGATGAATGAGGCCATCAGGAAGGCTGTCACTGACGCACTCATTGAACTCAATATTGGCAACAGCATGGAGAGATTGGACAAATGAATTTCCACGCTAACCGACAAGGTTACTGAGTTGGAAACCTTTGTGGCGGGCAATAACGACGTCTCTGGCAGCAACACTGATGGTCTCTTGGCAGAAGACACAGTGCATGATGCCAGTGGGAACATAGATCGAGCAGCCTTCCAACAAGCAAGATTATGACGACGTATGGGTGGTGTCCACCACCATCAAGGTAATAATCACTGTGTGCCCGATGATCCTTATGCTAAGATTAAGTTCACAATACCATCTTTTTTGGGTCATTATGATGCTAAGGGATATCTTGATTAGGAGATGATAGTAGAACAAAAGTTTAGCGCTCACCTTGTGCCTGAGCATCATAGAGTTCGATAAGCTACTAGTGAGTTTAAGGATTTTGCCATTATTTGGTGGAATGGGCTAGCTGCACAGGATGCTTTACATGGTTCGTGGGAAGAACTTAAGGTAGCTATGCATGATTGCTTTGTACCTCCTTCTTGTCATAGAGACTTGCGTAAGAAATTGATGCGTTAAGAACAAGAAAGAAAGCAACCAAATTGCATATAAATGATTAATCTCACGAAGTTGGGGTTTCACAAACCGATGAACGGTGAAACTGTTCTTAACAGATTAATCTAAGTAAAACCCAAAACCTAATAGCGGTGGTAGCATATGATTATAAAGGTCTTAGGGTTGTCGCCTACCCTGGATGTGCCCCCTAATGGACCCAAACACGATACACGGTCCAACGGACCAAAAGACAGTGTCGCAGCACCCTGGCAGATTCTAGATGCTGACTTATTTTGATGATTCCTATTGATTCTGAAGGGCTTTTGATGCGAGACCACTTGGATTAGCTTTCTTATCAAATTAGCTTTCCAACCATATATGGATAGTTGAAAACGGAGTCTGGATGCATCCTAGGTGACCCGTTTAAGGCAGACTGGTCCTGAAGGCCAAAACAAACTCGAAATCATGTTGGATCGGGCCTCCGGTTTCTATTGGACGTCCTTGCTAGTCATCATCGCCTCCACCACGTCCTCTAAGTCCCTCATGATCCTCTTCAATGTTCCTAAGCAAGATAACATCATTAGATAGTAGTCTATTCTCAAAATTATGAAAATGATCGCTTAAGAATGAGCTCACCTCTAAATTGAGTTGACGCATTCGAGCCCGGGTCATTGGACCTTGCATGACGGTTGGAGGATTAGTGGGTACATTCAAAGGAGTGATGTCCTCATCATCCTCCCCCTATTGAATTTTAGTCATCCTCGACTCAAGCGCATCTTCTTCTCCCAAATAAGGCTTTAGATCTGCAATGTTAAAGGTGGGACTAACCCTGAACTCGGATGGCAACTCAAGTTTGTAGGCATTATCATTTATTTTCTCAATTATCTTATAAGGACCAGCTGCTCTTGGCATTAATTTAGACTTACACAGCTTAGGAAATCTATCTTTTCTCAAGTGTAACCAAACTAAATCACCCGGTTCAAGTTTAATTTCTTTTCTACCTTTACTACCAGCAATTCTATACTTTTCATTCATTCTTTCAATATTTGCTTTAGTTGTTTCATGCAACTTATGAATGAATTCAACATGCTCTCTAGCATCACTATGTGTTTGCTCAGTGGTAGGTAAAGGCAAAAGATCAATAGGAGCATGAGGGTTAAAACCATACACTACCTAAAAAGGACTTACCTTGGTGGTGGAATGTTCCACCCTGTTATATGCAAACTCCACATGCGGTAAACACTCTTCCCACATCTTCAAATTGCGCTTCAAAATTGCTCTCAACATGGTGGACAATGTTCGATTCACTACCTCAGTTTGCCCATCAGTTTGGGGATGACATGTTGTAGAAAATAGAAGCTTGGTCCCCAATTTATTCCACAAAGTGCGCCAAAAATGACTCAAGAATTTTGCATCATGATCTGAAACAATAGTAGAAGGCATACCATGCAAGCGAATGATTTCTTGAAAGAAAAGGTCAGCAATATGAACAGCATCGTCGCTCTTATGAAAAGGAATAAAATATGCCATCTTAGAAAAATGATCAACCACCACAAAAATATTATCCCTCCCCCTCTTAGTCCTTGGCAAACCCAACACAAAATCCATAGATATATCAGCCCAAGGAGTAGAAGGAACAGGAAGAGGCATATACAAACCATGTGGGTTCAACCGTGACGTAGCTTTTTGACATGTGGTGCACCGAGCCACGTACCGTTCTACATCTCACCTCATCCTAGGCTAAAAGAAATATGTGGACAGCACCACCTCTGTCTTGTTAGCTCCAAAATGTCCCATCAATCCGCCTCTATGTGCCTCCTGCAACAACAAAAGATGAACGGAGCCAACTGAAATGCATAGGCGGTTAGCTCTAAATAAAAACCCATCATTGATCATAAACTTATTCCATACGCCGTCGCCGCTATTAGGTTTTGAGTTTTGCTTAGATTAATCTGTTAAGAACAGTTTCGCCATTCATCGGTTTGTGAGACCCCAACTTTATGAGATTAATCATTCATCTGCAATTTGGTTGCTTTCTTTCTTGTTCTTGCTTGTGTTCTTCGTTGCGTAGGCAGGGATTAGCCTTCTTGGCGAGGTCAACTGGATCCATGTCTTGGTTGATAACCAGAGGAGTTGTGGTGCTAAGATTGTAGGGTTCGATCTTTCGATCTGAAGCTAGATTGGTGTGTCATTCTCCGCCATAACGATAGTTACCTCTACCTAACGGAAGATCGGGATCCCCATTCCCATTAGGATAAGGGTATATATATATGCAAGTGGGTTTTATTCAACTCCTCAAAACTTAATGCACAAGCATAAAATGAAGTGCAGAATATTAGAGGTTATTCACCGATGTCTACAGAATATTGTCGGTAGTCCTCCGAGGGGTATCCCACGAAGGTAGATTGATCGGCAGAGAAGCGTGAGATCAAGAACAAGAAGGCAACAGAGACACACAAGTTAGATAGGTTCAGGCCATCAGTATGACATAATACCCTACTCCTGTGGCCTGTTGGTTTGTATTAACTATCGTATGATATTGTGTGTCTGCATATGTATGTATCTTGATGTAGCCTATCCACTAGGGGACCCCTACCTCTCCTTATATAGTTTAGAGGGGTAGGGTTATAAGGAAAGTATCTTATTTGGTACTATACAATATCTTGCAGTGCACGCCGAGCAGCGCTGTGCATGTCTTGATCTTATGGGCTGTGCCACCTCTGATGGTGCGGCCCATGTCTTGTCTTATGGATATCAAGGGCCATACCCCCATAGCTAGTCCTCGAGCCTGATAGTAGGTGACATAGTCACATAGTGCCAGGGTTAGAAAGTAGAAGACCAGCCGAGCAGGCAGCTAGTCCTCGGGTGTAGCCACAAGATGAGAAAAGCACACATTCACCACAAGGTGAAGTGTGCCCACTTAGTCCCCAAGCCTGCTAGAAGATGAAGAATGAATCTTGTAGCAGGGTCAAAGAAAAAGAAGTCCAAAAGCTTGCCAACGTCGTCTGACATGCGCGTATCAAGACCCTAGATGTGCTACCCAAGATCAGCACCCTGATCTGAATAGCATGGAGCAGCTTGATAGCACACCGATGAGACGTAGCAAGATCCAAGCACCAAGGAGTCCCCGGCATAGCTAGCGATGTCTGAGCACCGAGGAGTCCCCGGCGTAGCTAGCGATGTCTGAACACCGAGGAGTTCCTGACGTAGCTGGCGATGTCTGAGCACCGAGGAGTCCTCAGTGCCACTGGTGATGTTCAAGCACCAAGGAGTCCCCAGCATAGGCGGTGATGTTCGAGCACCGAGGAGTCCTTGGCGTAGGCAATAATGTCCGAGCACCGAGGAATCCTCGACGTAGCTAGCGATGTCCGAGCAGCGAGGAGTTCTAGGCGAAGCTGGCGAGGTCTGAGCACCAAGGAGTCCCCAGCATAGCTGGCGATGTCCGAGCATCAAGGAGTTCCTAGCGTAGCTGGTGATGTCCGAGCATTGAGGAGTCCTCGGCGCCGCTGGTGATGTTCGAGCACCAAGGAGTCCCTGGCGTAGGCGGCGATGTCCAAGCACCGAGGAGTCCCCGGCGTAGGCAGTGATGTTCGAGCACCGAGGAATCCCCGGCGTAGCTGGTAACGTCCGAGCAGCGAGGAGTTCCCGGTGAAGCTAGCGAGGTTCGAGCATCGAGGAGTCCCTGGCATAGCTGGTGATGTTCGAGCACCGAGGACTCCCCGGCATGGCTAGCGATGTTCGAGCACTAGCGTAGCTAGCGACATCCGAGCACCGAGGAGTCCTCGGCGTAGCTGGCGACGTCTATGCAGTGAAGTGTGCCCACTTAGTCCTCGAGCATGAAGAATCTGAGCGCCGAGGAGTATCTGACATATCTAGTAATGAAGCACGAGCGACGAATAGTCTGGTCAACTGATCGGCGGTGAAGTAAGCATTAAGCGGAAGCGATCGACGAACAGTCTGATCAACTGGTCGACGATGAAGTCAATGATCCTAGCGGTCTGACCAGTTGATCAGTGGTGAAGTCTGAGCACTAGGTGATCCGATCACCTGGACGATGATCATATAATACAAATATGTAGAATGGGTAGTACATAATGTTCAAATATATGAACTCTAGAGAAAAATCAGCAATGGTGATGAAATAGCGTAAGTAGCTCGGTGATTAGTTGGTATGAAGATGTATTTAATATAAACCGCCTGAACAGTTAGTGTGTAGCTGATTCTCTAGCCCTAGCTAGCCTGTTAACCATAACGTGGAGCGCAGAGCCTGTGCACATATAGAAGGAACAGGCATCGCTAAGGAGCCACTGCCGACCACCCATAATGTAGAGGGTAGACGCTCGTGCACGTGTAGGGAGGAGTCAGAGACAGGGCCATATCTGGAGGCGTCCGAGCATCAACAGGACTGTTTAGGGGGTCAGAAAATCATTTGGAGAGCAAACATGGAGAAAATAGCTTGGAGAAACATCATGGCGATTAACGAAGATTGGAGAATATTTACAAAAATATTAAAGCGTGACTTAGCTTTAGATAGAACGACTGATCGGCGGCGTATGGCGCTATCTAGTCGGTGAGAGGATGGACATTTTCAACCTGGTCGGCGAATCTGCCCCTTAGGGCATGTTGGTAAGCAGCGGCGGCATTGGTGAACCTAAAGGGTAGGGCCATAACCCCTGGAGTTTTCCGAGTAGCCTCCGATAGATCTGGATTGGAGGGTGGTCGGTGCTGAACCAGAGTGTCTAGAGCCAATTCGGCGATGGAGAGGCAATCGACGAGCTTCAGACCGACCCGATCGATGGATACGATCAAATCGTCATTGTTGATCTGCCTCCTTTGGTAGCGAGGAAGCGGGCGGCGAGTTGATAATGAAGGTGACTGATGAGGACATCACTACTTCATTGCATACAAGCCAAGTAGAGGAGGAGGTCTAGCATGGGCGTCCAATTCATCTTTTTCGTGGTGGAAGCCGAGTCCAACTCAAGTTCGAGTCCGGTTTGGGCTCTAGGACCAGTCTGCATTAAACTGGTCACCTAGGACACATCCGGACTCTGTTTTCGACGATCCACATATGGATGGAAAGCTAATTGGATAAGGAAACCAACCTAATTGGTTTCACATCAAAAGGCCTTTTGAATCAATAGGAATCGTCGAAACAAGTCAGTGTCCAGAATCTGTCAGGGTGCTGCGACACTGTCTTTTGGTTCGTTGGACCATGTATCGTGTTTGGGCCCATTACGGGCCGCGTCCAGGGGGTGACGCTCAAGACTCTATAAATACCAACCGTCGCTCTCCTTAGGGTTTGGGTTTTATTTAGTTCTTGATTTCCTCATGAAACAGACGTCATTTTGCTGCAACTGTCGCCGCCAAGGCCGCTTGCTGTGAACCAGGGCCCCAGTTCTTGATCTTGTTCACCTATGGCGATTAGTCCTTTTGAATAAAGACTTGAACCCCTTCTCGTTATCATAAGCCTCATATTTATTTGCAATTTCAGATTGCGTTCATCCCGTTCTTGCTTGTGTTCTCGATTCGCTTGTAGGAAAGCCTTCTTGGCGAGGTCAATCGCGTTCGCGTGGTTGATAACCAACGGAGCAATGGTGTAACGATTGCAGGGTCCGAATCAATCTTGGTTCAAAGCCTAGATCATAAACGTCGAGTCTCCACCAATCAACGCTATCATACCTTTCGGAAGATCAGGCCTAGTCTACATCAAGTGGTATAAGAGCCCTTGTTGCCCGTTAGGTATAACTTTGTTTCCCCCTTTAGATTATTACTGTTTTTGCATTACCTACAGTCCACAAAAAGCCAAAAAAAATACATCGTCACATATTCCCTATCCTATAGCCTCATTGTGCCATGCAAGTTCGTCTCTAATTTGCGTTGTTAAGTTTGTGCTCTAGGTCAAGTTCTTGTTGCTGATTTTAGATCGTTTTTTAAGTCCAGTTTGTGTTTTTCCCTTTGTTTTTCATCATAATCCGTGAACACCTTCAAGTATTGCTGTGATTCCTTTGTATTCATCAAACCCTAGTCCACGCCATCTTATTTGTTACACTTGTCTTCACTGTTTTCATCAAATCCTTGCTGTCGTGACCAATTTTGCGCACATTGTTCCCGTTTTGTCCTCTAATTCGGAGTCCGTTCTTAAAACTGGTCTAGTTTTCGTATACGAACTCCATTTTCGACGTTCTATATATGCAAATCAATTAGAAAAAAAATTCGGATCCGTCCATCCCCAGCTTTGCTGGGGTTCAAAAATTTTAGATTGGTCAAAACGTGGTCACAAGATCCTCTTTTCGTGGTCACAAGGTCTTTGTCGATTTCGAGCACGTCTTCTGGAAATTCCACAGGCCACGTCTTTCACTTGTTTAAGCTCAAATTTTCTGTGGTTACTTCTTTTGTGCTCCTAAGTGAAGAAAAAATATCAAAAAAATAAAAAGAAAAAGTCAAAGAATCCCAAAAAACAACGACAGCCCAAAAATAGAGAAAAAAGAGAGGGGCAAAAGTGGAACAATATCTAGAGAAGCACATAGAGAGCCCCATTTGAGTTGTATTTGCGTGTGCTGATTTCTACCTTATTCCTAATCATATTCTTGCTGTCCACATCACTTGATACATCTGGTACTTAGAACATGAGTAGACCAGCAACTAAGACAAGTACTTGGGATACTTATTCAGCTTTGCTATTTAGTTGCAAATTTTGTTATTCCTTGCTACTATATTGTGCCTGTCCAAGCTCCACTTTCTTCTAACCAAGTATAGGTTCGCCTTGCAACTGTTACACTCAAGCTACAACGGTATCACAGTCACCGACTGATTACACCGCCTGTTGCTTTGGTAAGAACACTTGTAAGACCGTGGTAAGACGCTTGAGAGTTGAGTGCCTTATTTTTCCTTGTCCACAACCTAAGTAGTTGGTAGGGATAATACTATTTGTGTTGTCTTTTTCATTCTACTAACCATGTCAGAAAAAGCCAGAGGCAGCGGCCAAGGAAACGAGGACGCACCTATAGATTTCAATGACTGTGTTTCTAAGAATGAGCTCCGTGCCGTTCTTGATGACAAGTTCAATGAGATTCTTCAACAAATCACCAATTTGGCCAAGAGGATTGAAGATGTTGAACAACGACATCCAGAACCGCATCCTAAAGATGATGATGATGATCTCTCTGAGGAGGACGATGGCGACACGGAGGTTGAAGCCAAAGCTCAACGACGTGCTGAGGATACACGTAACCGTAATCGGTTGAACTTTAACCGACGCGGTATGGGAGGTAACAATCAAGGTAATAATGATCCTTTCTCTAAAACCAAGTTTAAGATACCTCCTTTTTCTGGTTCTGCTGATCCTGAAGCATATTTAGATTGGGAGATGGCTGTAGATCAAAAATTTAGCTCCCATCAAGTACCTGAAGAATATAGAGTTAGACTTGCTACTAGTGAGTTTACTAGTTTTGCTCTTTTTTGGTGGAATGATATTTGCAATAATGCTAATACTAATGCTAATGCTAATGCTCAAATACCTCAAACCTGGACTGTACTTAAATGATGAATGAAATCAAGATTTGTTCCTCCATACTATCAGCGTGACCTACGATTAAAACTGCAACGTTTAAATCAAGGTAGTAAAACTGTTGAGGAATATTATCAGGAGCTTTTAATTGGTCTAGCACGTAGTAACATACAAGAGGATGATATGGATAAGTGTTCTAGATTTTTTGGAGGTTTACGTCGTGAAATACAGGATGTTCTTGACTATAAAGAATGGACAAGATTTTCCCAATTATATCATTATGCTATTAAAGCTGAAAGAGAAGTACAAGGACGATAACCTAGGCGATCCATAACTCCATCCGTGACTCCATCCATTACTTCACGTCCAACCGAGGTGAGTAAATTTTCTAATGTGCAGACACCACCAGCGCCTGTAAAGAAGAATTCTCCTATCACACCTTCTTCCAGTGGATCTACTACACCTTCCTCTAGCAGCTCTTCTAAAGTTGTGTGCCACCGCTGCAAGGGCATGGGACATATTGCTAAAGAATGCCCCAGCAAACGCGCATATATTGCTACTGATGATGGTGGGTATGCTAGTGCTAGTGATGAAGAGAATGAATTTGCACTTGCAACTGATCTTTATGCAGATAAATTTGTAGATAGTGCTGAAGATCCTGATGAGGTAATTGATAGTGTGGCATGCACTGCAGACTACAAATCAATCCTTGTTCAGCGCGTTTTGAGTACACAAGTTGAGCCAGTAGACAAGCTACAACGCCATAATTTGTTTCAAATGTTTCTCATTGTCAATAATTTCCGTGTTCGTGCTATAATTGATGGAGGGAGCAGCAATAATTTAGTAAGTTCTGAGCTTGTCAAGACTCTTAGTTTATCAACACGTGCTCTTCCACATCCATACCACATTCAGTGGTTCAACAATAGTGGTAAGGCAAAGGTAACACAATCTGCTCGTGTGCAATTTTCTATCGGGACATACCATGATTATGTTGATTTTGATGTCGTGCCTATGCAAGCTTGTTCACTTTTGTTAGGCCGCCCTTGGCAATATGATAATAATGTTGTACATCATGGTAGGCAAAATAGATATATTTTTTATGTTTAAAGGAAAGACCATTGCTTTACTTCCTTTATCACCTGCTGAAATTATGCAATATGAAAAGGAACTTGCTGAAAGGAAAAAAGAAAGGTCATGATAAAGACTTTAGCAAACTAACAAATGAACCATCAAGTAACATGAAAGAAGTTTTATTTGCTCTTAAATTTGTTCTTGTTGATCATGATGAACCATGTTATGCTCTTACTTGTACATCACCGATATGTCCACTTGGTCCTACTCCTAGTGCTATGCCTCTTGTTGGTACTAACCTTTTACAGGAGAAGGAGGATGAATTCCCAATAGGGAAACCACCATGGCAGCCGCCTTTGCGAAGGATGGGGCGCCAAGATGAACGTCTTCTTCCGAAACCATCGTTGCTGTCATCCAATGGAGGAGACGATCTACTTCAATCGAGGATGACTTCAATTCAAGAAAGGGAGGATGATGAGGACATCACTACTTCATCGCATACAAGCCAAGTAGAGGAGGAGGTCTAGCATGAGCGTCCAATTCATCTTTTTCGTGGTGGAAGCCGAGTCCAACTCAAGTTCGAGTCCGGTTCGGACACCAGGACCAGTCTGCCTTAAACTGGTCACCCAGGACGCATCCGGACTCCGTTTTCGACGATCCACATATGGATGGAAAGCTAATTGGATAAGGAAACCAACCCAATTGGTTTCACGTCAAAGTCCTTCGGAATCAACAGGAATCGTCGAAACAAGTCAGCATCCAGAATCTATCAGGGTGCTACGACACCGTCTTTTGGTCCGTTGGACCGTGATCGTGTTTGGGCCCATTAGGGGCCGCGTCTAGGGGGTGACTCCCAAGACTCCATAAATACCAGCCGTTGCCCTCCTTAAGGTTTGGGTTTTGTTTAGTTCTTGATTTCCTCGTGAAATAGATGTTGTTTTGCTGCAACTGTCGTCGCCAAGGCCGCTTGCTGTAAACCAGGGCCCCAGTTCTTGATCTTGTTCGCCTATGGTGATTAGTCCTTTCGAATAAAGACTTGAACCCCTTCTTGTTATCATAAGCCTCATATTTATTTACAATTTCAGATTGCGTTCATCCCGTTCTTGCTTGTGTTCTCGATTCGCTTGCAGGAAAGCCTTCTCGGCGAGGTCAATCGCGTTCGCGTGGTTGATAACCAACGGAGCAGTGGTGTTGATAGGATTACGGATCCTACCACATAGATCATAGAGTCTGTAGGGGTGAGAGGGAGGTGGAGCAGGCTGGGAACCTCGCTGCCGGCGGCTGGATGCCGTGGTGGAGGATGGGCGGCTGCGGCTGTAGCCCTAACCCTCGCATAGCTACAGTAACGGCGGCACTGTTCATGCATGAACAGTAGAGGCGGCTAGGGTTAGGAACTCTCGGCTCCCAGGGGAAGCCGGAAACAATAGATTATTTCTGCTTAATTATCCAAATGTCTTACAAGCCATATATATAGCTCTCACAAATAAGGGATATATCTAATAAATAGGCTAAATAATAGATAATATGGGCTGTTAGCCCCCTAATGCCGGCGCACAAGCTCAGCCACTAATGGGCCTCCGCCTGGTATATGTGACGCCGGTCATAACATCTCTCCCCGCCTGCGCAAACAGCTCATCCTCGAGCTAGAAGTCGGGGAAGTGGTCGTGGAACTCGTCGAGGGTTTCCCACGTAGCATCATCTTCAGGGAGGCCGTGCCACTGGATCAACACCTGCCACACACCACGGCGCTGAAGCGCACGGAGAGCCCGCGCCGGAGCAGGAAGCAGCCGGCCATCCATGGCCGGAGGGAGACTGGTCGGGGTCGCTGGAGGGTCGCCACGGTGAGGCTTCAGGAGACCAACGTGGAAGACGTCGTGGATGCGGGCGTTCTCAGGCAGCTGGAGGCGGTACGCAACACGGCCAATGCATTCCAGCACCTGGAACGGACCAGCATAGCGAGGACCCAACTTGCGCTTAGCCCACGGGTCGAGGGACTGTGCGGTGCAGTGGAGGAGGCGCAGCCACACCCAATCGCCCACCTAGAACTCCACATCGCGGTGGCCGGCGTCGTAGTACTTCTTGGACAGCTGCTGCGCCTGTAGGAGTCGTTGGCGCACCTCTGCCAGCAGCTCATCACGGTCGCGGAGAAGGCTATCGACGGCGTCGGTCCTCGCCGACCCCTGCCTGTATGGCAGAATAGGCGGAGGAGGGCGGCCGTAGACCATCTCAAAGGGAGTCATCCGAAGGGCCATGTGGAAGGAGGTATTGTAGCAATACTCCGCCCACGACAGCCAGTCCACCCACGCCCTTGGCCGGTCACCTGTAACACAACGGAGATACATGGCAATCACCTTGTTGACCACCTCCGACTGGCCGTCGGTCTGAGGATGAAAGGCGGTGCTCATGCGAAGCTTGACGCCCGCCATCTGGAAGAGATCCTGCCAGACATGGCCAGTGAACACGGGGTCCCGATCACTGACGATCGACGAAGGGAATCCGTGGAGCCAGACGACGTTGTTGAAGAAGGCACGAGCGATGGAGGTAGCTGTGTAGGGGTGCCCAAGCGCAATAAAATGCGCGTACTTGGAGAAGCGGTCGACGATGGTGAGGATGACGGATTTCCCGCCAACCTTGGGCAGCCCTTCGATGAAATCCATGGAGATGTCAGCCCAGACTTGGTCAGGCACCTCCAGCGGCTGGAGCAGCCTGGCCGGCTGGAATGCCTCCGTCTTGTTGCGCTGGCATGTCGCGCAAGTGCGCACCCAGTCCTGGACTAGGGAGCGATCCCCTAGGATGTAGAAGTTGGCGCGGAGGCGGTGGAGAGTCTTCTGTACACCCTCATGTCTAGCCGCATGGGCCAGCTGCAGGACTTGGTGGCGCAGGTCACCAACGTCGGGTACGAAGATACGTCGGCCATGCAGTAGCAACCCGGCGTCCGCGCGCCATGGCGCCGCCAAGTCGCCCGCATGCAGGTGATGCAGCAGCTGCTGCGTGTCTAGGGCGTTGGCTGTAGCGCTGTGGACCGCATCCAGGAAGGCGAAGGATGGCCCAGAGATGGCCCTGGCCGCGCCCGTGCCTGCTGCAGCGTCCACAGCCTCGGCGTCACGCTGGGACAGTGCGTCGGCCACGGTGTTGAGGCAGCCCGGGCGATATTCCACCGCGAAGTCGAAGCCGAAAAGCTTGCTGAGCCACTGATGCTGGGGAACTGTGGACAAGCGCTAGTCAAGCAAAAATTTAAGACTGTAATGATCAGTATGGACCAAAAAGTGACGCCCCCACAAATACGGTCGCCAATGACGAACGGCTTGCACCAGCCCGATGAGTTCATGCTCATAAGCCGCAAGCTTGAGATGGCGGACAGCAAAAGGCCGGCTGCAGTAGGCGAGGGGTCCAACGCCCTGGTGAAGGACGGCACCAAACCCCGCACCCAACGCGTCGCAATCCACGACGAAGAGCCTGTCGAAGTCAGGCATCTACAGAACTAGCCCCGTAGTGAGGGCGGTCTTGAGTGCCTCAAACGCCGTGGTCGCGTCGTCGTCCCAAGCAAACGCGTCTCGCCGCAAGAGACGTGTCAACGGGGCAGCGATGATGCCGAAATCCTTAATGAACTTCCTTAGCCTGCGAGGCCTAGGAAGCCTCAGAGACCGCGGGCAGAGCATGGGGTCGGCCATGCATGAACCGCCGCGACCTTGTCCGCGTCCATGGCCACTCCGTCCTTGGAGATAACATGGCCTAAATAAGCCACGGACGCAGCGCCGAAGGAGCACTTGGAGCGCTTGAGGTGGAGGTTGTGTGCTCGCAGGGCATGGAGGACAATGTTGACATGTTGCAGGTGTTTGGCCCAGGAGGAACTGTAGATCAGGATGTCATCAAAAAATACTAGCACAGACCTGCGCAAATACGGCCGGAGGACATCGTTCATCAACGCCTGAAAGGTAGCTGGAGCGTTGGAGAGACCGAACGGCATCACCAAGAACTCGTAGTGGCCATGGTGCGTGCGGAACGCCGTTTTAGCGATGTCGTCGGGGTGCATGCGCACCTGGTGATAACCAGAGCGCAAATCCAGCTTGGTGAAGAAACGCGCACCATGGAGCTCATCAAGCAGCTCGTCCACCACTGGAATCGGAAACTTGTCCTTGGCGGTCTTGGCGTTGAGGGCACGATAGTCGATGCAGAAGCGCCAAGACTTGTCTTGTTTCCGCACCAAGAGAACAGGCGCGGAGAACGGCGAGGTGCTCGGTCGAATGATGCCTTGTGCGAGCATCTCCGCACACTGACGTTCCAGCTCATCCTTCTAGAGCTGGGGGTAGCGGTAAGGGCACACCGCCACCGGCGCGGTACCGGGCAGCAGGTGAATGCGGTGGTCGTAGGGGCACGCTGGAGGGAGCCCGCGGGGCTTGTCGAAGATGGCGCCGTGCTGCTGAAGGAGGCTGTCCAGCAGGGGCAGCGCCGGGTCGGCGGTGACCGCGGCTATGGCCGAGCGCTGCTGGTCGGTAGGCGTTGCCGAGCCACCCACGCCTTGCCAAGTGACTCACTGACCGTCACGCCAGAACGCCATGGTGAGGGCGGTGTAGTCCCACAAGATGGGTCCCAGCGTCCAAAGGAAGTCGAAACCGAGGATGAAGTCGAACCCACCGAGGTCCAGACCAACACACGTAATGATGAAGTCCTCGTCAGCGATGCGGATGGGGATGGCGCGAGCGATCCCCTCGCAGGCTAGGCGGTCACCATTAGCGACTATGACGTGAAGATCCTCGCCACCGGATGGAGAGAGCCCTAGACGGCGCATGGCAGCACCCTGGAGGAAGTTATGCATGGACCCGGTGTCGAGGAGGGCGAGGAAGCGCTCTCCCTTGATGGTGACTGGCACGAGCATGGAGTTTGCCGGCCTGATCCCTACAACAGCATGAAGAGAGACGACAAAAGCATTAGCCCCAGCGAGCTCCGGGGCCACCGGTTCCTCCAAGTGGACGGCAGCCGCAGCAGCATCATCAGCCGCGATGTCGTCGATGAAGTCGTCGCACTCCACGTAGAACAGGCGCTGGTAGACATGGCCGTGAACATAAGGCTCATCACAATTAAAACAGAGCCCTTGTCGGCGGCGCTCAACCATCTTCGCTGGGGTGAGGCAACGGAATGGACGCGCAGCAGGCGCGTTGGCCGCTGCTGGGCTGACTGCTGGAGGGGGCAGCGCGCCCCCTGGGACTGGAGCCGCGCCCAGCGCGCGAGGGAGGGGCGGTAGCCCCTAGTGTTGAGGAGGACGGTTGCCCCACTGAGGGGCAAGGGGCGCTGGAATGGCCACGCATCACTCGAATGCCTGAGCCAAGTACATGGTAGATTGTAGGTCCCGCGGCGTGCGCATCTCCACATGCACTTTGATCTGGTCCGGGAGCCTCCCCACGTACAACTCTGCCTTTTGTCGAGGGGAGAGGTCACGGGCATGGCACAGGACGGCGTTGTAGCGCTCGGAGTAGTCTTGCACGGTGGAGAGGAACGGCAGACGTGCCAACACGGCCAAGCGAGTGCCCTGTACAGCCGGCCCAAAGCGGAGGGAGCAGAGTTCCCGGAAGCGCTCCCAGTGCGGCATGCCCTCGTCTTGTTCCAGGGCGTAGTACCATGTCTGTGCAGCGCCCTTCATGTGATAGGACGCGAGCCAGGTGCGCTGCGAAGCCATCGTCTACTGTCCTCGGAAGAATTGCTCACATTGGTTCAACCAATTGAGCGGGTCGACGGAGCCATCATACGTGGGGAACTCGAGTTTGTAGAACTTGGGAGCAGCCTGGGCGCCAAAGATTGCGGGCTAATCTGCTGCTGTGGGTGCCCCGGGGAGGGAGGCGTCGACCCCCTCGGAGAGGACCTGCGGCACTGTTGATGATGGCGCGGGCGCGACGGCTGCTTGGGTGACGGTAGTGGCGAAGACCAGAGGAGCGGCCGAGCCCATCGCCCATGATGGAATCGGGGACGGCGAGGCCGGCCAGCGAAGAAGATTGAGCGGCACCCCTGGGCCTGAGACTGGCATCTCGTAAGGGAAACTCGAGGGCGGAAGCAGCGGCTGGGAGGTCACAGTGGTAACCCCCGTGGATAGCGGCGGCGGCGAGAACGGCGGTGGGGAGGGCTGCTGGACGAGTCCCACCCACGCCGCCTGCATGGACGCGATGTTGCGGTTGATGTCGATGATCGCAGACGCCAAGGACTCGAGCGTGAGCGGCACAGCAGACAGCGACGAGCCTTCCGAGACCTCAGAGGCCGCAGATTGGAGCGGCGCGGTGGAGGTGGATGGTGGTGGTGGGAAGGAGGAGGTCGGCTGAGATTGCGACATCGTTCCTGAGCAGTCTAATACCAGGCTGATAGGATTATGAATCCTACCGCGTAGATCACGGAGTCTGTAGGGGTGAGAGGGAGGTGGAGCAGGCTAGGAACCTCGCTGCCGGCGGCTGGACGCCGTGGTGGAGGATGGGTGGCTACGGCTGTAGCCCTAACCCTCACGTAGCTACAGTAACAGCGGCACTGTTCATGCATGAACAGTAGAGGCGGCTAGGGTTAGGAACTCCCGGCTCCCAGGGGAAGCCGGAAACAATAGATTGTTTCTGCTTAATTATCCAAATGTCTTACAAGCCATATATATAGCTCTCACAAATAAGGGATATATCTAATAAATAGGCTAAATAATAGATAATATGGGCTGTTAGCCCCCTAATGCCGACGCACAAGCTCAGCCACTAATGGGCCTCCGCCTGGTATATGTGATGCCGGTCATAACAGGTGTAACGGTTGCGGGGGTCCGAATCAATCTTGGTTCGAAGCCTAGATCATGAATGTCGAGTCTCCACCAATCAACGCTATCATACCTTTCAGAAGATTAGGCCTAGTCTACATCAGTGACCTCGGAGGTGGTTCCGAGATTGGATCTGTAGTCGCAGGTGCGGGGATGATCGACGAAGAATCAATTTGCACCGGCTCGAGGAGCTCTCGGACTTTGTCAACGTTGACGATCTACGAGATCGATTCAACCGTGAAGATCTGGTGAGGCTACGGGAGGAACGAAGAGCCTATGGAAAAAGTCATCTTGTTCAACAAGGAAACAGCACACAAGCCCCTACCTGACGCGCCAACTGTCGATAGAATATCGTCGGCAGTCCTCCGAGGGGTATCCCATGAAGGTAGATTGATTGGCAGAGGAGCATAAGATCAAGAACAAGAAAGCAATAGAGACACACGAGTTAGACAGGTTCAGGCCATCAGTATGACGTAAACCCTACTCCTATGGTCTATTGGTTTGTAGTAGCTATCGTATGATATTGCGTGTCTGCATATGTATGTATCTTGATGTAGCCTATTCGCTAGAGGACCCCTACCTCTCCTTATATAGTCTGGAGGGGTAGGGTTACAAGGAAAGTATCTTGTTTGGTACTATACAATATCTTGCGGTGCACGCCGAGCAGCACCGTGCACGTCTTGATCTTGTGGGTTGTGCCACCTCTAATGGTGCGGCCCATGTCTTGTCTTGTGGATATCGGGAGGCCATACCTCCACAATCGAGGCTTGCCTGGGCAAGATATAACCAAGGATTTACACTCCACCATGGCGACACGATCACCAAGGCACCATCTTCCTGATACTCTGATCGACTCCAGATTCATTGTTTTCCTATTATGATATTCGCAGATGCAGCGCAGAAAACATAATTAACCAACGACAACCGCAACTCAAAAAACACTATTATGCTTCACAAGCTAACAGGCTATCTCTAATGACTAATGCACTAGGCTACATATCCGCGTTGTCAAGTAAGGCTTCATTTTTGGAAAATGTTTTAGTTTTACAACCCCAAGGTACTTTGGCATTTTATTGATTAAATACATATATTCGTACTAGGGCTCATTTAGTTACCTTAGCAACTAATTCTTGTGGAGCTACAAAAATTATAGTCAGCACCTAATAATGCTAGGAATTTACTATAAAGATTCCAGAGCCAACACTACTATAGATTTATCGCAATAATTCCTACCAGATGATGCTTTAACCATGTCAAGTATTTCAATTTAATTAGATTACTCTTGAAAATACTATGAACTATGCGAACAAATATACTAGCAGATAGGTCATGATTTTAGAAACTTAACAAAATTAATTTCATAATTTTTGGTCAACTACACAAATTTCTACTGAATTTACAAGTTTACCTTAGAAACTAAATAGAAAATGCTTTAGAAAAAGAAAAGGGCCAGCAACAACCCATTCTAGCCTAGTAGCCCAGCGCGGGTCGTGGTCGCGTGTGCGTTACGGTGGCCCAGCATGGCCCAAGGCCAGGACACCTGCACGCGCTCACGTTTTGCAAAAGAGGGCTTAGGTTTTTTGATAATCACGTAGAGCAATGGAGCATTATCACTACAGACTCATGCTTTGCATCAAAGACCCTGGAATGTGTTGCCTTTGCAACTGGGTGGTAATCGGTGTACCACGCATGGCAGTGCGGCACATCGGCGGCAACGACGGTTACGCCAGGCAAGCTAGACCCACTATGATAGTAATAACGGGCCGAGCACCATCTACGGCTAAACCCGCATGCATGGGTGGCAATTAGGGACTCAGCGGCGCACTGCCACAAGCGGTAGCGCCGAGCGGCTAACTGCGGCGATGGCGCTCCTGTTTTGATGAACCTACATACGCTCAGTAGAGTAGAGGTGGCAGATAAGCATCAGTGGCTCACTGTGGTGCACGCCCCACTAACGATTGAAGTAGGGGAGTGTTGTGGTAGTCTAGCCACGTGCGCCCGCACCGCGCGACAACGCTCCGAGCATGGCACCGACACGTCCACACTCCATCGTCGAGCATCTTGGCCAAAGTAATGTGAGCACCAGATGGAGAAAGTCAAGGTGAACTCAGGGTTACACGTAATTGAATTGCTACCATTCCTACTTGCGTTACCTCCCAACCCGCTGGTTCGACGGCGCACAAGGTCGGTGGTGGCCAAAAATGCAAAATGGGCCACAGGCAGACAACGACTGGACTTGGTGGGAGCGGGGCGCCTAGCTAACTCCCTCTACTACCTGCTGACATGAGGAATTAGATGGGGAAGCTTTGAGTTGTAGGTTATGAAGGGGAAGGGTAGCGGTGCACCGCCACCGCCACACCGCGGGGAACGGCCTCGGGAGAAATGGTCCAACCACAACCCAACAAGGCACAGCAACGGGGATATTACCACATGAGCGAGCGGTGCATCGATTAGCGCTTGGACATAGCCATTGAAGGTGTGCCCATGTGCAGCCATGCGCGCGCAACAGCATGGCGTTGCAATGCGATAGGAGGCGGTGCGAATAGGGTCAAGGTAGGTGAGGTAAGCGGCTGTGAACGTGCGCTACAGGGCAGGGCAAGGTGATAGGGAAGGCAGAGTGCAACCCTGTGCACGACTTGGCAGTATGTGCGCACGACGCGAGGCGGTGGTGGTCAAGCTTGGCCACGGCGAGGTTAAGGCGTTGCGTGGCACCAAGCGACACGCAACAACGGCACGCGGACTGACCAGCGGTAGCCATCCGGCCATGACCTGAGCTTGTCACCGGCAGCACAATCGCACGTGTGGTGACCGCGGCCTTAGGTCAAGAAACTAGGAACGATGCCATGCACGCTTTTTAAAGCGGGACAAAAACAGTTCACTGATTCAACGAAGGCTCAACCAATTCCATGAACTCAAGGTCAACACTACCAGCTAGCTAGTGAAGCAATCATCATGACTAGGGAGCAACTAGAGAGGGAGTGAGAAGAATACCAACATGAGCTCGTCGCGTTGAACACCAATTCATGAATAGAGTGCCAATGACACGACTTTGACACGTTTTAACAAAGTTTGGGAAATTTTACGAAGGTACCATGACACCCAACACCACTACCACTTAAGCCATGCTCAAGTACTCGCCTAGAGGTAACCAACAGTACAAGAACATGAAGTCGGTGTTTAAACAATTTTGTTAGAATTTGAATGTCAAAACGGCATTGTCTACTATCATTTTCAGACAGAAAAGGGCAAGGTCCGGTTAGGACTAACAACCATTTGCGCTTTCGTCCCAATTTTAATATGTCTAAACCTTATTAATTTCATCCAATAAATATTTCATGCAATAGACCATACTTTATACTAAACCATAGGAGCAAAACATTTAAGCACCCTTTTAACTATTTTGCTCAATATAATTCACCAAAATGGCATTTTAAACATAAATTCAATTTCTTGCCGATTAAACAAAAAGTTCTAGCTTAAATTTTGGACTCGATGTTTGTGCTCCCAAAAATGCTAGTTAACATTATTCACTTCCCAAAAATTAAAGTTGCACTCTTATCTACACTATTTGCTCATCATTTTTACATAAACACTATACACACATTATATGTTGTTTCTGTTTACAGAAATTGTTTTTCGTTTCATGTGTGTTTTAACTCGTTAAAATTTGAAAACTCATTCGGCCAGATTTCTTGTGGCCTTAACCTAGGTGCTAAGCAAGTTCATAACACCAGAGGTGTTACATGCCGGCACCCGATCGGTAGGGCAACACCGTGTCCTGTGTGGCGACGCGGCGAGTGGCACCCCACCCAACGGCACGGCGCTCCTCCCTAAGGTACGGCTTGCATGGGATGGTGCGTCCCTAAGGAGCATGGGCGTCTGCTTGACTTCGCCGCCCCCTCGGTCAGATCCGGTGATGATGCTCTGTAGTGCCAGTGGCTCTTCTTCTTATGCGTGTGCAAGCCCTTGGCGTGCGCAGTTTGGCTATGGCATGCTAGCGGTGGGGCTGTGTATCCATGGTGTCCCTGCAATAGATCTGGCAACCTCACCTCCGGATCTAGTGGAACTGCTGCTGTCCTCCTTGAGGCACAGACGGTGCTTTGGCAGCAGTTCCCTCTACACGTGCGTGCGTGGTGCATGCAGTTTGGTCGCGGGTGAACCGGCGATGGGGCTGCATGTCCACGGTTGCCCTTCCCATGTGCCTCTCGTCAGGAAGGGTAGAGCACCGTATCGGTAGTACGACGGTGTCATCCATGCTTGTGCCCGCGGTGGCGGTGGTAGCGTGGTGGCGGCGTCAGGATGTCAACTCTAGATTTTGGATGTGACAACAATGTCTTTTGTTGCCCCGTCTATGAGAGCTCTTGCGAAGATTCTGGGCGAAAGCTCAGCTTAGCCCTAGGCTAGGCCAGTGGCGAGAACGCCACTGGGCGAAGCTTCCTTCTTGAAGGCATCGCGCATCGCTGAAGAACCTCTTGCAGCCTGACCATTCACGGCCCTCCTCGGCACAAGACTCAGGTGAAAGCCTTGCTCAACTCCTGCTTGGTTGACGATGATTACACCCTTGAGTCATTCACCTCCCTGGAGGCATCGTTGAAGAGTTCTCGTGCCTTGGTGTTGCAATTTATTTTTCTTCTTACTGGTGTGTTGTTGTTGTGCCACCGTCTGCCCTTGTGATGGGGCATTTGTTGTTGTTGTTTTAATTTTGTGGATATGCCACAAGCTTGCCCTTGCGTTGAGGTTGTTTGTAGGGTTTTAGTCCGATTTTCCAAAATTAACTTAACGAATGGGTTTTGCCTCATTTTTTCCCTAAAAACAAGGTTGTTGATTTATATCAATATATATTCAGGTGGGGATTAACTCCCCTCCTCCCCCGTGATAGTTCAAAAAAAACTATTCTAATACAGAAAAAAGAAATATAGCACAACGGCTAAAGGATGAGAGATTTACATGGAGATTATGGAGCTAAATTTCTCCATTAGATGGCCAGTTATGAGCCAACTTATCTTGTGACATAACAAGCGGGGGTTC
Source organism: Miscanthus floridulus (assembly GCF_019320115.1). NCBI lineage: Eukaryota > Viridiplantae > Streptophyta > Magnoliopsida > Poales > Poaceae > Miscanthus > Miscanthus floridulus. Next base: position 167,181,936 of record NC_089580.1, read on the forward strand.
TACAGGAATGCTAATGTACTGTAGAATTCTCTCTACTGGTATTATCTTGTTCTCCAAAGTGCACATACCCTAGACAACCGATGCTTGAAGCATGTTCAGGTTAAGCCCACATGTGATGGCAAGACCAGCAATACCTGAAAGTTCATCATGATGTTAGTTACGAATCCATATCAAATCCTATCTAATTTACTGTCATCCATCCAGCCAAACTATAAATAATGTTCAGAATTAACATGATATATACATGGATCAATGATACCGGTTGGTAGACTGATCAAAAATATCAAAGAGAAGGCAAATACCAGAGATGACAACACATCCAGACAAAAGCAAAGCCATTCCTTTGCTCCAGTGTTGTAGAATTTTGGTCGAGAGTAGGCATCTGCTAGATGGCTATTAGTTGACACAAACTGATTTTCCTTGCCGAAACTTCTAATGGTAGTTGACCCTGTTATTGATTCTGCAAAATGTTGTATGGTAGGAGCTTTGCAAACTCCTACCAGCCTTCGCAGCTCCCTAGCTGTGTCAATGTAGTACCGCTGCAACAAGGCAAGTAATTTTTTTAACATAACGGTAGGAGCTCTGCCCTTCAATTAAGGTAGGAAAAAGAAAGTTAATGTACTATTAGACTAGAGTGAGCTCAATCTATTCCAAGGGGCAACAGCCAAAACATGTACATGGGATGGGCATTATATGCATAGAGGCCCTTATGCTACACAACATATACATCTAACACCACCCTCAAACTCAGGGTGGATCATAAAACTGAGTTTGGAGATAAAGAACTGATGTTGAGCTCTCGTCTATGCCTTGGTGAAGAATTCAGCCAACTGAAGCTCTGAAGGCACATAGTGAAGAGTAATGACATCATCCTGCACTTGTGCCTGAGTGTAAGATGCATCAACACCGATATGCTTGGTGAGCTCATGCTTCACTGGATCATGAGCTATGCTAATAGCACCAGTACTGTCAGACAAGAGAGGGGTTGACACAGAAATTGAAACACCAAAACCCTCAAGTAATCATCGTAGCCAAGTAACATCTGCTGTCGTAAGAGCCATAGCTCGCAACTCAGCCTCTGCACTCGAATGAGAAACCGCAGTTTGCTTCTTAATCTTCCAAGCAAAGAGAGAACCACCAAGAAAAACACAATAGGCACAAAGAGAGCGATGGTCAGAAGAGTCGCTAGCCCAAGTAGCATCAGAGTAGGCTTGGAGATGAAAGGAACCAGAGCACGAAAAGAACAAACGACGAGTAATGGTCCCACGTAGGTAAGGCAAGACACGAAGAAGATGACTATAGTGAAGGTGAGTGGGATCAGAAACAAACTGACTAAGAATGTGCACAACATAAGAGATGTTAGGACCAGTCACACCCAAATAGACAAGATTCCCCACAATATGGCGATACCGAATAGGATCAGTGAGAGGTTCACCATCAGTGGGGCAAAAATGAAGATTAAGTTCTTGGGGGTCTCAGCAGTGCGATGATCAGTGAGAGAGGAGCGATCAAGAAGATTTTGGATGTACTTTTCTTGGGACAGATAAATGCCATTAGAGGTGGAAGAGACGTCAATTCCAGGAAAGTAACGAAGAGAACCAATATTGGACATGAGGAAGACATGCCTTCACAAAGGCAATATACTCATAATCACCACTAGTGATGATCATATCATAAACATAAAGTAGAAGAAGAGTGCGGCCTAGAGATGAAGTATGGAGAAACAAGGCGGGTCATGATCACTCGGAGAAAAACTAGCAATAGTGATCACAGAGGCAAAACGCTGAGGACCTTATTTCAGACCATAAAGACAGTGACAAAGACGACAAACCATGCCATCTGGAACAAGATACCCAGGAGGTGGTCACATGTAGACCTCCTCATGGAGTTCACCATTAACAAAGGCATTTTTTACATCAAGCTGAGAAATGGACCAAGCACGAATAGAGGCCAAAACAAGGAGAGAATGAACAGTAGTCATATGAGCCACAGGAGCAAAGGTCTCATCATAATCGCAACCATGCTCCTGTTGAAAATCACGAGTAAAAAGACGAGCCTTGTAACGCTCGAAAGAGCCATCAGAGCGAGTCTTAATCATATAAACCCACTTGCACGTGATGGGACGAGCATGACAAGGAAGAGGAACAAGATCCCAAGTGCCAGTGCGCTCAAGAGCAGCGATCTCCTTAGCCATGGCATGTCGCCATTCTAGATGACAAATGGCATCATGGTATGTGGTTGGCTCAGAAAGAACCATGCCAGCAAAACCATATCGGTATGTAGGATTCAACGACCCAAGATTGTGAAGATCATAACGAGAGGATGGCTGAGAGGAAAAATCCTCAACCGAAGATGTCTCAACATGAGGTGAAACATCAGGAGACGAATCAACAGGAGGCGAGGGATCCTAGAGGTGGCGACTGTAGGTGTAAATCATAGGAGGCTTGGAATCATAGATGGACCTAAGAGGAGCCTGTGAAAGGTGGCTCCGAGAGCGGCGGTGGAGATGGAGATGGTGGAGAAGGTGGAGGAGGAAGAAAAACAGTGGAGATAGGTGTATTAGGAAAGGTCAAGAGGGAAAGAGGCTCAACAACAACCTGAGGAGAAACATTAGAGGAAGGCCAAGGATAGAATGGACGAGACTCATCAAAAGTAACATCTCGAGAAATCCACATACAATGAGCAACAGGATTCCAACAATGATATCCCTTGTGTTCAGCACTATAACCCAAGAAAACACACTCAACAGATTGAGGTGTCAGCTTAGTGCGTTCACGAGGAGCAAGAAGGACATAGCATAGACATCCAAAAAGGCAAAGACCAGAGTAATCAGGTGGTTGTCCATAGAGGCGCTCATATGGGATTCCACCTTGAAGAGCAGATGAAGGAAGAATGTTAGTTAATTAAGTGGCATTACAGATTGCATCAGCCCAAAAATTAGGTGGAACAGATGAAGCAATCATAAGAACATGAGCAGTTTCAAGAAGGTGGCGATGCTTGCACTCAGCAACACCACTTTGAGCATACACACCAGGACAAGAAAACTGACAAAGAGTGCCCTGATTAGAAAGAAATTGGTGAAGAGCGCTCGAAAGATACTCCCCAGTAGAGTCAGCACAAAAAACACGAATAGAAGCATCAAATTGAGTATGAATTATATGAGCAAAGGTCTTATATATGGATAACACCTCATTACAATGTTTCACGAAGTACACCCATGTGAAGCGAGAGAAATCGTCGATAAATATGACATAATATTGATGACCCCCTTTCGAGATGAAGGGTGCGAGACCCTATACATCAGAATGAACAAGGTCAAAAGGACACAGTAACACTGACCCACTATAGGAATATGGGAGTTGGATATGTTTGCCAAGCTTACAGCCCTGACACTGATCTAAAGAAACATCACTAGAGACATTCCCCAAAAGATCACAACGGATAAGAGTGGATAACCGGGAACCACATAAACATCCCAATCGATGATGCCACTGAGCAAAAGATGAAGAAGTCGATGCAGGCGAAGCAGAGCCCACAAGACTGGCAGAGGTAGCGGAAGGAAGACGAAGCCAGTCAAGCTCCCAAAGATGTTGAGAATCACGGCGCCAAGGGCCAGTACCAACCAGGAGACCCAAGCTGAGATCCTGGACACGACAAGAGTCAGAATTAAGAATAACACGATCACCATGATCGGTGAGCTGGCCAACAGAAATAAGTTGCACGGTCAAATTAGGGACCTAAGAAACACTGAGAACATGAAAGGAAGAGGATGAAAGAGTGTCACGACCAACCAGCGAAAAGAGGTGAACCATCAGCAGTTTGAATGGTAAGAGGAATAGAAGGAGGGCAAATGGAAGAAAGATGAGTACGCGTCATATGAAAAAAAAAAGCACCAGAGTCAAAAATCCATGGCAAGATACCTAAAGTAGAGGGTGGTCCCTCGATAGAAGACTGAGAAGCAACAGATAGTGCAAGGGCAGGAGTGACAGAACCAGCAGCTCCATTAGGAACAAAGGTTGCAAGACGACGAAGCAACATGAGCATCTCTTGTGTATCACTATGCTGAGAGCCACCAGTACTACGAGAAACACCAGTAGTCACACTACTAGAAGTCGAGAACCCTATGAGGGATGCCCACCTTGGCGAGACTGAGTCTGCTGCCTCTTCTTCTTGTAACAGTGAGCCTCAACATGTCCATCTCTGTCACTGTGATCACAGTGAAGTCCACCTGAACTACGAGTCCCAGAGCCAGAGGCCACTGAAGAAGCCCCTAGGGAGCAGAACCAAGAATTCCAGAGGATGCAGATCGAGTAGCCACAACTGAGGAGGAGGTCAACTGAAGCAAACCAACAGAACAAAGATAGGTCTCCTCGTTACGAACAACAGCAAGTCCATCAAGGATACACATGGCTCATGAGCAAGTAATTGAGCACGAAGAGGCTCAAGCTCAGCGCAAAGATGAGTCAGGAAGTCATAGGTGCGGCTGAGGGGCCTGCCCGTGTCCGCGCATCAAGACCCACATGCCCTGCTCGCATGCGTCCGCACCTGAGGGGCACGCACGCCCCGCTCGCACGCGTCTACGCGGACCCGTGGTCGAGACCGCACGCACACGCGTGCGCCTGCGCGGCTGGAGGGGGAGCACCACGAGAGGCGCGACCTAGGGGTCTACGTGGCGGCGGCCATTAGGAAGGAGCCACAGCGGCGGCCACAGGAAGAAGCCGCGACGCCAGCGACAAGAAGAAGATGAACCGCGACAGGAAAACGAATCGACGGCGGCGCGCAGGGACGAGACGGCGGCGGCGCGGCAGGGAGAAACCGGCGGGACGAGTCGGCGGCGGGCCGGCGGCCACAGGTAACCCTAGCGTAACCAAGCTCTGGATACCCATGTTAGAGTGGAGTGAGTTCAATCTATTCCAGGGGGGCAACAGCCCAAACATGTACATGGGATGGGCATTTATGCATAGGTGCCCTTATTGCTACACAACATATACATCTAACATGTACTCCCTCCATTCCAAATTATAATTCGTTTAACTTTTTTTTTTTTTTGACTCCAAGTTTGACCACTCGTCTTATTCAAAAAATTATGCAAAATATCACTTCTTTGGTTGTGGCTTGCATTATTAACAAAAGTTCTTCAAGAATAACTTAAATTTGACTATGTTTACATAACTTTTTTTTTTTAGTAAGACGAGTGGTCAAACTTGGAGTAAAAAAGCCAAACGAATTATAATTTGGAACGGATTTAGTACGAGGCAAGTAAAATGAGATATGGGGTCATCCTGCAGTTTAACATGGGCGATGATAGGATATATTGGTAAAAAGTACCTGATACCAGACACAGGTAGCAAATACAGGGATGAAAACAACAAAGACCTGCCATGCAACTTGAGATATCACCACAATAATTCCGATAAGTTGAATGATGGAAAATGCAACAAAGCCCATCTGGCCAGCAATGATAGTGTCCACTTCACTTTGATCAGTTGAAGCCTGAAAATTTTGAATATATGAATTAGCATAGTATACAAGTAAATGAATTGAACTAACAATATTTTATCCGACGAATGACTTGCCCTATTCAAGATGCGCCCGCTCGGAGTGGAATCGAAGAAAGACATAGGAGCTCTGAATATGGAAAAATGCATCTTGTTGAATAACAAAGTCGCTGTTTTGTTTGCAGCTGTTGCAAGGAACAGTGATCTTACAAGGATACACAGTGAGCTTCCAAGAGCCAGGATGACATAGACATAGATCAGTGTCGACATGTTCACCGGAGGCTCAACATCCTTTGACACGGGAGCAGCCCAAGCCATCCAGTAATTACTCACAATTTGAAGTATTTGGAAAAGTATCTGTGCTAGCAACACAAATGGTACAAGAGCTCCCTTATAAGCTAGTGTGAGGTACTTCCAATAGACCCAGAACCCTACCCTACCTTTCTCCCTTTCTTCTTCCTGCACCAGCTGCCCACTCTGAGCATTCTGTTCATCATTGTTGGCTTTATCTTTCTTCTCAACTGATGACAGTGATCTGGAAAGCTTCGGCTTTGCTTTGCCACTTGAAGGAGAGGGCACATTGCCTCCATTCATGCAATCAATCGCATCCAATGTTGTAAGAGCATCCTTGTGAGCACCAACTAGCTCCATGAACTGTTTCCCTGAACCTAGTATTTCGTTGTATTTTCCTGCTTGTGCTATTCTCCCATCTTTTATGACCTACATTACGAGCTTTATAAGAGCCATACGAACTTATGGTAACGATAATGCATTAAAACTTTACAAAGAATTTCTCACAAGAATGAGATCAGCAGTAGGTAGGAATTCAATCTGATGAGTAACATAAACCACTGTTTTTTAAGCCAAATCCCCAAGCAAGCATTCCTGCAAAATAAAGTTGTTAGCGATGAAGCTTAATTAGAATAAATCAATAAATCATGTACCTTAAAAAGGTGGGATCCTGTATGGGCATCAACTGCACTGAATGGATCGTCGAACAAATAGATGTCGGAATCCTGATAAAGAGCGCGGGCTATCTGAATCCTTTGCTTCTGCCCGCCACTAAGGTTGATGCCTCGCTTGCCGATGACTGTCTGATCACCAAATGGCAAAATCTCCAAGTCTGTCTTCAGCGAGCATGACTCAAGTACTCTGTCATACTTCTCTGTGTCCATCTCCTTGCCGAACAGTATATTCTCCTGAATTTTGCCGCTCTGTATCCATGCTGACTGACTGACATATGCTGTTGTCCCACAAGTCTGGACCTCTCCCGATAACTTTAGAATCTCGCCAAGAATGCAAGACAGCAAGCTCGATTTGCCGGAGCCAACTGTCCCACAAACCGCAACACGCATGCCTGGCCTAGCTTGGAAGTTGAGGTCCTTCAGTGTTGGGACGATTTCAGGTGAGGCTTCCCAGGAGAGCACCCATTGTTGACGTTGATTGCAAAGTCAGAGCTACCACTTGGAAGCCTCTGCACAGCATCACTCGGCAGCTCGTCAAGGCATAGGAATGATGCTATCCTGTCAAGAGACACCTTGATCCGAATCACTATTGAGATAGTGTCAGGAAGGACATATATCGGTTCCTTGAGCACGCGGAACGTGGTCAATGCTGACAGCACCTTCCCTGACTCCAACGGGATCCCCATGAGAATGCAAGCTCCAAAGGTGACCACAGCAACGAAGGACGGGGTCCCCCAGAAGACGAAGGTCACCGTGGCCGATGTGTAGAGGTATTTCTTTAGCCAATTCGTCTGTGTCTTCCTCAGCTCAATGATCTTGGACAGGAATTTCATCTCCCACCCCTGCAGCTTCAGAATCCTCATGTTGTGAAGGATCTCAGTCGTCGCCTTCATCCTGACGTCCTTGCTGTCCATGAGCTTCTCCTGGAACTTCTGCATTTTTCCGGGAGGCACGTTGGCAAGCATGATGACCACGGTGGCACCAAGCGCGGCAAGCGAGGCGAGCCCGAGCGTGGAGTACAGGATGAACATTGACATGCCTACTTGTAACGGCACCAGCCAGAGGTCGTGCATGTACCATGCGAAGATGCCGACGCGGTCGGCGTCGACGCTGATGATGTTAATCATCTCTCCGCTTGTGCGGCTCCGCCTTGACTGGCTGGAAAGCGCGAGGCTCTTCTGGTACACGATGGCGACGAGCGCCGACCGCACGCGTATCCCCGCTTGCTGCAAGCGGAAGAACCAGTGCCGCTGCGACAGGCACTCGAACGCCTTGGCCACGATGAAGGCGAGGACAAGGAGCGGCCCCTTGCTCGCGTACCTCTCGTCGCCGTTGAGGTACTGCACCACGGAGTCTATGAGGTACGGGCCGACGTAGGTGGCGACGTTGTAGACCAGCGCGTAGAACGCGGTCACCGCGACGTGCCACCAGACGGTGCGCAGCAGGACCTTGGTGAGCTTGAACGCCGTGACGACCTTCCGGCTGGAGCTAGAGCTGGAGCTGTCGCCGTCGCGGCTGAGCGCCTCAAGGTTGGCCTTGAACGACGGGAGCAGGCCAGCAACGCTGTCGCCGGACTCGAGGCCCGGGACGTCCTCCAGGACGAGGGTCTTCCTGTGGCCCACGCTGAGCAGAGGGGACATCCACGAGAAGGTGAGCACGCTAAGAAAGCCAGCGCCAGTGAGCAAGGATGCGCCGTCGGCGCCGGCGATGCTGCTGTTCTCACCGGCCGCCTCGTGCGCGCCGTTCAGCAGAGGCTCCTCGGAAGCATGGCCTTGGCCCCCTCCCGCCCTCCTTCCGAGGAACCCAGCTGAGAGTAGAACCACTGCTGCAACAACAGAGACGGCGTCGAGCGCCCACGACCGACCGAGCACGAGGAACCCGTCGAGACTCGACGCCGCGTGAGCGCCGACGGTGGCGACGGAGAGCAGCATGTAGAGCGCCCACCAAAGCCTGAGCTGCGCAGGGAACAGCTCCTGCTGCCGCCGCCGCCGCCGCCGCCGCCGCCGCGGCCCGAAATCGAACTGCAGGTACGCGGCGAGCAGCAACCACGCCACCGCGCGCGCGGCCGCGTCCACCTGTTCCGCGACCGCGTCACGTGACCACCCGGCTCCACCGTCCGCGTACCAGGAATACGCGGCGAGGAGGACCTCGAACGCCACCAGGGTCCACGTGGTGCAGGCAGCGACCCCGTAGCACCGGAACCGGTCAACGACGCCGAGGCTGGCATCTCCCTCCACCTCCCCGTCCTTGGTGCGGTCAGCGGAGAGGCGGCAAAAGAGCAAGCGCCCCGCGACAGCGAGCGCGAGTATGAAGTGGGCCGCGGCGCTCACGCCGTGGAGGAAGAGCGGTTGCAGGAAGAAAATGAGGGATCCCTCCCCCGCCGGCGTTGCCGCCATCGCTGCCGCGGCGGTCGAGGGCATGGACGTCAGTGGACGGGTGGTCCAGTGAGGCGCATGCGCGGGGCGAGTGAGGAGATCAAAGGGGTCGATCGTCGTGACGGCTACAAAGCCGTTGGCGCCGTGGCGTCAGACGTCGTGACGGCGACGCGGCCATAGGGATCAAAGGGGTCGCGGGTGCTCGGCTCCTTGACGCAGGAGCTACCATACCAAAGCTTACCGCACGCCATGCTGAAATGCTTTGATTTGTGGCTTCGCTTGGCACCATGCATCCATCATTTTCTCCGCTGACGATTAATCCATTTGCGATCGTTTGATTATTCGGCCACAGTGGTAGAGTGACTCCCATTTCCACCTATCCGACAACGACTGAGGATTAGGGACGGGAAAAAAAATGGCACACTAAGGAAATATTTCTATTAAGCGCGAATGTAAATGAACATGATTGGAAAAACAGTTGCTTTCATTGATCTCTAAAATATATTTATACAAGTGAAGAGGACACGACTATTTCCAAAAGACATACTCTTTTGGATTAAAACTAACTGTCTAATTGTATCTGCTAATCCTGTATTTAATGGATGAGATCACTCGTGAAAAAACGCCAGTGTCGTTTCACGGCAATTTCGTCGATGACCTTTAAGTCCGCTTCGACTTTTCCCATGAATGCAACAAAAAAGGATTAAATAAATGTCTCGCTTTAGGACTAATCATTACATGTCTGCACGGTGCACATATCTTCGAATCTTGGACTTAAAGTACACTTTAGAAACATTCTACCAAAATAACAAAAAGTGTTTTGCCTATCCACGGCTCCCCGACTATCCGCAGCTTTCACTGCCACCATAATTTTTTATTTATTAGTGCACTTTTTAATCTCTTTTTGTCTTCGCTACTCCACAGCATTATAGTCTTTTATTCGATGAACATAGAAGTCGAACACGGTAGCAATCCAGCACTCGAACCCTAACGTTTGTACTGTTAATTATTTTATTCTAAAGGGAACGGTGGTACAATTTCCAGAGTAGACATAAATATTTGCCATACAGTACAATTGAAACCACAAACTAATAGGAAATTAAAACATAAAGCAGGCTGCCAGTTGAAAGTAACCTACAGAACCACACAATGCGGCAACATTTGTGGATAGACTTCAGATAAAGGTTTTGTTTGACAGAGTTGGCGCAAATATCACGAGATTTGATTGGCTACTCAGTTACTGAAGGACACGCATGCTAACTTGATTGTTCAGACAGAAACCCCTGTTTTTGGTAATGAAGGCATTCATCGCATCAGTCTTTGTGCGGAATTTAACCAGCACCGTTCTTATGGGCTCTGGGACACCAGCTCTGTTGCAGCAGTATCTATGGAATTAGACAACTACGACTAGGACTAGCAAACAAGAGTGGGCGTCTAAAGTCCTTACCTTATAAAGCTTTCAAATGGAGGTTCAAAGTTCGTGCCACACAAAAAACGCTCTATGTCCTCTGGGAGGGCATTTCGTGGGATTCCTTGCAATAGTACCTGGAAAGACCAATACAACAAACAACAGAATCAAAACTTTATCATTGTTTCCAGACAAATCAATAATTGATATCAAATGCATAGATTTACTAGAATAAGAGATTGGAGATTTGGGAGGATTGTAGTCCTTGGTATATGCACAATCAATAAGCACTAAGCAGAAGAGAGAGAACACTATATTTGTTATACTTAATCTTCTTGCAAGCATAAACAAAAATTGATTACACACATACTTAACACAAAACTATCACTTACAGTTTTCCCATCAAAGGGCTTTTTGAGATCCCATACTTCACGACTTATCTGTTTAGAGCAGACAATATTGTTTGGCACTGGACCAACTGAAAACTGATAAAAGAAAAAAGTCCCGCGTTACCTCATCAAATCCTGTACACCCGATTCTGACTTGTTTGCCTATTTGTGCTGGTAAACATTGCCTTTGAAGAAAACCTCAACAAACTAATCAAGTAAAGCATTAAAACAAGTTTCAGGTTGATAATCACATCCAGAAGTGGGCAGAAATAAATAATAATACAGATTTTTTTAATACCGATATCATGTCGACAGCTATTAAAATATTAATGAAAGCATGACATATGTTTACCATAAATACAGTGTTTGATAGTAGTAAACCAAGAAATTGTGTTTGCACAATCTTCCTTAGCATCATACAGAATAATAGCATCAATGAAGAAATAACTATTGTCCCTCGTACAGAACTCATCATGTGCTCAAGGAAAAATATCTTGCACAGATACACAACCTAACTAAATAGGTCATCAGACAGATCAACAAAGGCTAGTCAGGGACAAATTGGACTACTAAGAAAGGGCAATGCTTCATGAACACTATATGAAAATAGGCATGCATCAACCAGACACAAGGTTCATATCTAAGCTACAGTTCTAAAAGGCCAAGGCGTCACTTGTCTTGTGATCGGGTCATGAAGGAATGGAGCCGGTTAGGAGCCCAAGTTCAAGTAAACAAAAATAAAAAAAAAGGTTATATATAAAAAGCATGCAGAGTATGCAGAGCATACAGAGTACGTCCCTTGTTGTAATCAATCTTCACACAAGGCTATGTATACAGAGCATGCAGAGGGAAAAAAAAGGTTATATATACAGAGCATGCAGAGGAATCATACACGGCCAATGGATCATATCTGTTGTTGTAATCAATCTTCACATCATCCAATGACAATCCACATCTGTCAAGGTGATGGATAATGTCAGTTTTCAACATGTTCTTCTCAAGACGATTGCCTCCACCAATGACGCTGTAGAACCTTCCATAGGCCAATCCTGTAGCAGTAGGAAAAATATTATTGTAATATACTTGATCTATGAGGTGAATAGGTACCTTATCAGCCGAAACAGTTATTACAAGCTATGAGTATCAGCAGAACAAAAGGCTAAGAGGCCACAACAAAATCCTCTTGATCTCAACAATCAAGATACAATAACACAAGAGAGAGAAGACCCAATTTAAATGTTACAACATATGTCACAAGCTCGGTAACCTACCCAGTTCACACTTCTTTAATTTAAGCATGACCATTGACCAGTGTTCCAAAAAAACAGTATTAAACGTGTGCCTACACACAATTAAGCGCTAATCAGAGCCTCCTGAATCGATTAGGCCCTGCACAGCCAAATAAGCATTGGTTGCACCTAGGTGCTTGCATACGCACGCGGCAGCATGTAAGCGGCACAGACACAGGGAAAAGCTGCGGCGAGGCAGTCTTGTGCTAGGGCAGGTGGGCAGGCAGGAGCGAGCGAACAGGCGGAAAAAAGAGCCTGTGCGGGCACAAGCAAGAGCGCAAAACAGATGGCAGGAGCACGGAACAGAGGGCGGGTGCAGACAGGTAGATAAAGACCTGGTGGGTAGGTTATGAGAGAAACAAAAAGCACCATCGCTCCTTGTCTCATCGCCGGCTGCAGAGTCCTCATCGCCACCCCTCGTTCATCCTCGTGTTGCCACCGGCGTAGCTTCGTCCCAGCCTCCTCCTCCCTCATCCTGCTAGCTCCCGGCTTCCCATCGGCGGTGTATGGATGCGCATATGAGGTGGGGAGCCTCAGGGAGTGCATCATTAGCTGTTCATGCATGCCCTCGTGTGGTAAGTGGTGGATGGAGTGTGACTTTGCAGTGCGGCAGTGCGTGACCTGCAGCACTCAGCTATCCCTGCGAGATACGTTTCTATTATTTCTAGACTAGAACCTGCTTCTGTTTGAAAAAAACTCGGTACTTCTGTGTTGGTTGACATAATTTTCTTCTGAAACTATGTTCTCAAATGTTCTGAACCTGATAAATGTCCCTTGTTTGTGCTGCCTTGTGATTTATTAGCCTTGAAAATATCTCTATTAAATACTCTGTTTGCCCTTCACCTGTGCTGGTGCCTCCGGATCTTGCTCCCAGCAGCAAAAACAAATTATATATAAAAAAAAAGCACAAACGCTTAATCATGCTTAATCTATGTTTAGGCGCTCTAGGCCCTAGGTCACCAGTGGCCTAGTGCCTTTCGGAACCTTGAGCATGACAATACTCCACAGATATGAAATCAACAGAAATACCTATGAACATTTTCCTTTTCCCTGTACACGCATCCCCAATAAGGAAATGACGTCTTCTAAAATTGAATTGTTTTCTTTTGCTTACATGTGATGAAACTTCCAAAGAGGCAATAACAATGACTGACCTTATACTGGTAGCAGTGTTGCTTCACAGTGTTCCACAGACAAACTAGAGCAATATCTCATGCTTTCAAACCTATAATTCACCCTACCAAACGTGGTACTATGTCATGAGTCATGACCTTAGAGATCAAATCCCTCCATCAAATTCACGGATAGCACACCCAACCTACATTTATGATCAAATTTACAGATAGCACATCCAACCTACATTTTATTGCCGGCTACTCTATCCCTTTAAGTTCCTTATCACTCGGTATTCTTAAACGGGAAGATAACATGTATTAAACCCTAAACCCACCCAGAACCAAGCAAACTGACAAGCTATAGAAGAAACACGAATAGGTACAGGTAAAGGAAAAGGTTGAAGCACGAGAATGACCGAGTTACCTTCGAGGGATGCCTTGAGGAAAGAGTCGTCCTGCGACTCTGCGGCCGTGGCGGCCGCTTCGCCGGATGCATCCGCGGAGAAGAGCCGAGCGGACACCGGCAGGGACACGGCCAACAGAGAGGAAGAGAGATCCCTCGATGCGGTGACGCCGCGGCGGAGGGCGGCGGCCGCGAGTCTCGACATATCTCCGGCGGCGCGGCGGAAGAGGGAGGAATCAGGAATGGCGTCGGCTTCGGGGCTCGGGGGAGCACGAACGGGTCGCAGAAGGGTCCCTTCTCTGATTTGTGCAATCATACGGGCTAGCTATTTGTTGGGCCTTATATAAATGGGCTTTGAGGATCATCACTTCAGCAGAGCTAATGGGCTTTATGAGTTGGAAGGCGTAGTTGTAGAATGACGGCGTATTCGTAGCGCATCGCTTCCCCACGAACTCACGAAGGCGAGGTGAATAAAGATGGCCATTCGGGCCACCCGGCCCAGCCCGGCACGGGCCCATGCCAGGCCTGGCCCGGTAGGGCACGGCACGATAGAGCACAATGGGCCACCGGGCCATGTCGCCCCAGTCCACCGTTCCTAGCCGACGGCTCAGGCACGGCCCGTCGGGCCACTTTCCGTGCCGAGCCGGCCCGAAAAGCACGGCCTTTTTAACAGGCCAGGCCGCCCCGAGGCCCGCATCAGCACGACAAGGCATCAGCACGGCAAGGGAGAGAGGACGGAGGACGAGGTCAAAACGGCAGCGGCGGCAGCGGGTGGCACGAAAGGCAAGAGGCCCGTCTCCCACGTCGCGCGTGGGGGGAAGCGAGGTGCAAGTGCGGCCGTGCGGACCGGGCCATCCCGAAGCCCGCAACCACAGCCCAAGAGAAAGAGAGAGAGAGAGACGGGGGAGGGAAGGCCGTCGGCGCGAGCTGCTCGAGTCGCAGGAGGTGGCGGGCTGGCGGCGACCGCCGAATCCGGCGGCAGGAGCCAGGAGGAGGATGGAGGAGGCCGTATCCGTGAAGGATGGAGGAGGCCGCCCGCTCGACGCTGCTGCTGCTGCCGAGCTCGACGCCGGGCACTCGAGGCGGATCCGGGTGGAGGCAGCGGCCGCGCACCCACGCGTGGCAAGAGGAGGCAGGGGTAGCTCGCGGGAGGTGACGGAGGAGCGAGCCAGGCGAGGGCGAGCTTGCGCTATGGAGCCGGCCCGTGCGCTTTTATATGCGAAGGGGGGAGGCGGGGAAGGTGGGCCGGCCGCGCTAGGCCTTGGGGAGGGGAGGATGAGCGAGGAGGGGGAGGGGTAGGCCGGGCCGACCGACTCAGGCAGGGCCGTGCCGTGCCAGCCCACGGGCCTGAGAGCAGCGGTCCTGGCATGGCCTACTTCTTCGGGCCGTGTTGGTATCGGGTTAAAAAAACGGGCTTCGTGGCGTGTTATCGTGCCTCGGGCTGCATAGGTGAGAAGAATCAGTTCCATCTCTCTCCGTCTCTCGTTTGGGAATTGGGAGGACGACGAGGAAGAGGAGGCGCGTGCCGGCGCCCGACCGTCGACTGGCCCGCTACGACGCGGTACCAGGATACGTGCTCCTGAGCTACGAATCCACACACACGGCCAATCCGCTGCGTGCGCCGCGGCCTTAGCATGAGGTGGCCGCTGGCGATCTCGAGTCGCCGCCGCCCCCTCCTGTTCGTCCTTCTCGTCGCCCTCTACACGATTCCTGGTGAGATCTGGCTCGTATCTGTTTGATTCGGGGTTAAGGAATTTAGTTTGAATGTTTTACCGTCAAGGAGGGTTGACCAAATTATTTTTACCGTATTTTTTTTCGATTGAGAGTGATTAGATGGGAACTAGTCATTTTCCAGACATATTATTATGTTTTTCCCAATGTATTTGTGGCCACTGACCAGCGAAAGAATTGGCCGCTGGGTAAGATCTGAGGTGCAATTATCATAGGGGAAGGCCTGAAGGAGATTTAATGATTTTATAGACTCGTGAAATAGAAACTGCTTGTAGGAATAAGTGATTTTTGTCCTGCTAGGTGCCTCGATGATTTATTACTATAGGATCATCAGTGTGAAGATTGAAGGGGGCAAATGCGAGCAAAAGCGCAGTGCTCATTATGAAACATTTCAAAGATGGAACGATAGGATCATCAGTGTGAAGATTGAAGGTGGCAAATGCGAGCAAAAGCGTAGTGCTCGTTATGAAACATTTCAAAGATGGAATAGACAATGGGAAAGGCCACGGAACAGTTTGGGGGATTCTTTTGGTTGGTGTTGGATCTATCAATCTAGAACAATCCATACTGTGGCCCATTTTTGGGTTCAGCTTCACCCTGAAGGACATAGTTCGCTTGGGGTTCAGAAGTTAGGAAATATACTGTGTTGTTACGTGCACAATTTGTGTTCGTTACGTAACCCAAGAACAATCTTGCTTACATGTCCTGTATTCCTGGAGATTGATTGTTTTAAATTTTTAGAACTCAGGTCCCATGTTGTTGACAGTGTCAAGTGTCAACAAAGATTTATCTCTTAGCCTACCCCAACTTGCTTTTCAAATTTTTTAATGACTTTTCTATCTTCACTTCATCAGGAAACCAAGATTGGTATTTTTGCATTGAAGTAACACAATTTTAATACCTTTAGTGCCCTACAGACACCAAACTAAGCTAAATGATTCTCATCTGTCTGCATTTTAAGTAGTTTTTCAGCTACTATATGGTGTAGTTTCATATTGCTTACCATTAGTTTTGCTTGATTGAAGTTGATTGTTTTAGCAAATTTAAGTAACAGAAACTAAGCCAACTGGTTGTAACTTATTTTATCTTCTATTGGTGTATTTTCATCAAAGATGTCAGTGTTTTATTCTAGTTGATATTTTGAATTCTTCTTAGCTATAATTGCTAGAATGGAATAGATCAATAGATGTGCGAGATCACATTTCACAAGCTACAGTGCAACAGATATACCATGACGAGGCCACGGTGCTCGTTATCAATGCCTTAGTAAGCAAGTGATTAGTTAAAACATAAGGCATAAAGTATAACAATTGAGACCTGTCACATTTCATCCCAGATCAGTAATTAGATTCCTGCGGTGCATGAATTTGTCTGTTATTGCACTACCTGAAAAAGGGGAAAGTAGAAACACGATCAGAAAATACAATTTTGGTTGATAATGTTGGCAAGGTTTTGTTTAAACCGGCCTGGTCTTTCACTGGCTGCGTGAAAGCAATGACACCATATTTTTATTTTGACCGTTTTTGTGTTCTCATTGGTGATACTTATACTGTTGTACAGGGTTGTAAACTTTAACATATTTGTTATGCGATGGTTTAAAAATGGTCCCTCATTTCTAATACCAGTTATCTTACTACACCGTTCAACAGCAGTCCTCCCTGGGTCCACTAACTCCCGCTGATTTTGCATATGTGATGTGCAGTCCTCTCTGACTTGCCCCTTTTCTGATCTCTCTCTGTATGGCCCACTTATTTTCCCCTCATGGTGGAAATCCACAAATCAATCTGTATGCCAGAAGGTCTGAAGTTCTGTTTCCCATCAGATCTGTTTGCTTGATTAGTTTAAGCTTGTGCTTCGATAGTTTATTTGTTTATTTGAGAGCACACAAGCTGCAGCTGCTGTTTTCTCAATGCAAACACAGGACAGCGATGTAGCTTGCTGTCGCCTGCGCCTACCTTGTGTTCCCAGAGCTTGCCATGTGTGACTTGCTGGTGACGGCTGATGGATTTGGAAGGCACATATTGCGAATGTGGCACATGGCCACGCGACAGGGATAGACTGGCAGTGTGATTTGGGTGCGGCAGTGCCACTGGGGTGCAGATTAGCATTGGAGGTGTGGCAGTGCGATTTCGTGGGTAGTTAGCCAGATTGGGAAGTGCAGGCAGCGTGAATTGTTGCGCTGGTGGGGATTGAGTGCAGCAGGCAGGAAAGGAATGGGGAATGCGAAGCTGATGGTGAGAGAGGAGAGAATAATGGGAAGGCTGAGGTCAGCTGCTAGAAGCCACACCCACATCAGATCCTAGTCCATTGCCACTTGTGCAAAAACAGCTGATATCAAGGGAATGGTCTTTTGTCGTCTGGTTTTGAGAGGCAGGGACCAAAGATAAACGTGATAGATGATGGACCATTTTTAAACCGATCAAAGAGTTGCGGGGACTAAAATTGGACCATTTCCTTTGTTTATTTCCTTCACTAATTATTTGTGCATCACTGATGAGGTTAATGGTATAGGAACATTTTCATCGAGGCAAGTCACACTCGATACTGTTGAGATATTTACTACTCATGAATGGTTTGGCAAGCCAACAGTGGTTTTCCGGTGCAATGGAGAGAACAAAACAGATTTGCCAGATGTGAAGGAGGCGCACACGCTATATACCTTTAAGGGTGAAGAATCATGGCAGGTAAGCCAAATTGTTGGTGTAGTACTTAAAATTGTTCATCAGTTTGTCACTGCTCATTGTTTTGTTAGCATCATACATTGAATTGTGCAATTTTGGCAGCCCTTGACAGAGCTTCCAGAAAAGAAATGCAAGCGATGTGGTTTGTATGAGGAGGACGCATTTAAACCTGATGATGTCTTTGATGAATGGGAGATGTGTTCGAGTGATTTCAAGGGTGGAAAATACACCCGGTTTAAGGGAGGCCAGTTCAATGCAACATTCTTATGTCCAAACTGCACTGCCTCAACTGGTACTGCTGATATCCAATACCTATTCCTTTCTGTTTGTTTAGACATTTTTCCTATGAGCTAGCTGGATTTACCGTTGCTTTTTTATAGTCTAAGGTAATTCTTTGCAGCTTGTTTTAATTTGGTTACGAGTAGTCTAGATTCATGGATAACGCCTTTGCAGCATCTTTGATGATGAAATTTCCCTGTTAAATTGATAGTACTTAATAATGTCAAAGAAATGCCTTGTGTCTTTGTTCTACATTGCCTTTGCTCAAGATGTTTCTTTCATGCCAGGACATGGAAACAGTGAACCTAGCGAAGATTTGGAAACTAAGAAGACATCTGTTGCTGCCATCATAATAGTTAGTGTTCTTGCTTCAGTCCTTGTCATCATTGCCTTGTTTGGGGGCTACAAGTACTGGCAGAAGAAGAAGAGGGAGCGAGACCAGGCACGATTCCTCAAGCTCTTTGAAGAGGAAGATGACCTTGAAGATGAACTGGGCCTTAGCAATGAACTCTAAAATAGTGCGTACAGTCTTACTTCCGATGTTTTGAGATGTAGTTTCCACGATGATGTATAGAATGTGCAATTTTTCACTTAGAAATTTTGTAGTGTAGTTTATAAAGAAATGGTTCCAACAAAACTATGATTCAGTTAAATATCTGTTTCTGGTGACCTCCTCGTAGCTTTTCCAGAGGGAGTGAATCCCGCAACAGTTTGCGGTATCCCCGCCACGTACATATAAGAGTGCAAAAATGAATGAATTCACGTCTAGTCTTCATCGTATGCTTCGCGTTTCCCTTTCTCTGTCAGCTTGCCATGCTTATCCAAGTAGCCGCTGGTGACGAGCTCAGCAACAACATTCTCCAGTGATGGCGCCACTGGTGGGTCAAGAAGCTCGAAGCCTGGCATGCCATCAGCAGCGCGTCTCTTGAGCATCAGCGCCAGCTTGTTGAGCGCACCGCCATCTCGCTTGACGTGCGGAACTGTATGCTCTTGGAATCCAGCGTACTCGCCCTCCATGTAGAGCCGGTGGCAGTGCCCCACAAAGGCGGTGCCGGCCACCGCTGCCCGCCTGATTGCCGCCTCCTTGGAGACCATCGCAAGCGGGTCCTCTGACAGCACGCCGGTGTCGAAGACGTACGTGATCCCGGGGACCAGAACAGCCGTCTCGGCCACGTCCGTCGCCAGCACGACTTTCCTCGATCCACCTGGCGCAGGGTCCAGTGCGTGGTCCATGAACTCTTTCGGGAGGTTGTCGTGGATGAGGCAGAGGACCAGCCCTGGCAGGTCGAGCTGCTCAAGCTTCTCGTAGGCCTCCAGGATGCGGATGATATCCGGCAAGAACACGAGCACGTCGCCGGGCGGCTTCGACCTGTGGATGTCCCTCACCTCCTCGACCACCGCGCTCACCATGTCGAGCATGGGCCCCCGCGAGTAGTGCACCGCGACGGGGTGCACCGCGCGCTGGAACGCGACGATCGGCGCGCCGAAGAAGAAGTCGCTGAGCGAGCTGTCTTCCGGTCCGCCGGCGGTGCAGTGCAGACGACCACGTTGAGGTGCCCCATTTCCTCCGTCGCCACGGCGGCCTTGACTACCCCGAGGAGGAGGTTGGTGCAGAGCGTGCGGTCGTGTGCCTCGTCGACGACGATCGTGCGGAACGCCGCGACGAAGGCCGGCCTCCTGTTGCAGCACAACATGTCGATGAGCACCCGGGTGGTCGTGAACCAGACGTCGTCGGACTCCCGCTTCTGTCCGGGTTTCGACGAGGCCACGGTCACCGCGAGGAGCCGAGGCTGCGCGGAGATGACCGGGCCGAAGCCATAGTTGGCGAGGTATCGGGGGAGCACCGTGGACTTGCCGGAGCCTGGCGCCGCGGAGACAACGACAATCCTATAGTTTTGGAGATAATAGAGGATTGTACCAATGTGGTGAGAGATCGCCGGTGCCTGGAGCTCGGGTTCCTGCGGAACGCCGGTTGCCATGGCCTGAAAGTTGCAGGAGGCGACGGCACGACGAACACACGGTCTGCGCGCCACCCAGCAGTTTTGTAGAGAGGATTGAGAATCGGAACGCGACCGAACGAGATGTGGACTCGCAGTCAGGCTGTGTTTCCTAGTCGGTGCCGGGCCGAATCTGACATGTAGTCGCATCATGAAATCGCAGTCCTTTAGAAAAATTTGGCCTGGGCCAGGCGTATACAACACAAGCTGTGGTCTGGCATATGACCCAATAGTTAGCCCAACAGGCCGACAGCATGGGGAACGAGGAAAAGGCAAACTAAACATGATTTGAAATTGCTAGTACAATTCTTCGAGTGTCATAAAAAAGATGATCGAGCAAAATATATTATCAAAATGTTTATTGTGGCTTTTATACCAGCTTTTAAGATTTTATTTTCCTGGTGTTACTTCTGTGAAGTGGTTGTTAACTCGCTAACATAAAAGTGACACTAGGGGAAGAAAAATTTTAAAGCGAGTATAGATGGTAGTGGCATCATTGGCAAGATAGTTGCAGAACAAATAAATTCATAATGTTTTCAGATGTAGTCAGATGAAAACAAATTTATATGAAAATTATAGAGATTAATAGGATCAGAAAACTTTGTAGTTGACAACTTTTTCATTTAAGATCGTTTATGAGCCTACATATATACTCCCTCCATCCTGAAATACTGCATTATAACTTCAAAAGTTTGTACTAAATGTAACACAATCTATACGGTGCCCATGCTCAGATTGAGCAAAGTTATTAAAAATAAAACCATAATTTAAGGAGAAACTTTTTAATTGGGTTTAATCCATGGGTACATACATCATTTGAGTGTTTTCTTAAGTTGTCTTAAAATTTTAGGAATGCATTGTATTACAGGATGAAGGGAGCATACTAAGTGAACTTTAAAAATAAAAGTGAAAGGGATGCTCGATAATGGGCTTGAAATTATTTATACCAGCTAGTACATCCCTAAACTAACCGTCTAAAGTAGTAAACTTTGAATTATTTTATAGATAAAAAAGGATTTAGCCTACCAAGGATTTCTAAACCAAAATTATAATGACAATCAATGATAGTACTTTTACGCCCAGTAACCAAACTAGACCAAACTAAAGATTAGCTCAACACAAGGTTTGCTGATTGCTACTTTTTAGAACATCCTCTTAGCCTTTAGTTGAGCTACCAAACTATTTTAGTTTTGTCTATTAATGCTATTGTGAAGTATTAAATTGTCAAATGAACCTGGTATACATATATTTGTCTAAATTAAAGAGACTTCACTTTTTAAACAAGGAACTACAGTTGTTATTGGTGGTCAGAGCTTACTCAATACTAACAAGAAATCATCTTGTTATGATTGTCTTTATATGTTTGAGATATGAAAAATTATTAGCAATATTCACAAAAAATATTCTCTAACAGAGTAACATGGCCACATGGGGTATGGTGTTTCATTCAAAAAAATTCAACCTAGACATAACTTATTCTAGGAGAAATAGAAGAAAAAAAAGGACAGACTTTCAGGAGAAACAGAAAAAGGACAAACTTGTGTTAGTGGTAAGGTTACCCAATTTATAAGTAACTCAGCGAATTTTGTATGGGGGGTTAAGCAGAGAAATTAAGCAGTTGGAAGTAGTGACTATACAAAGGACTAAATGAATATGTGGTCATGCTCTTTTGTAATCGAGCACTCACAGTGCTAAATAGATCAACAACTTAAGTTTACTGATTGAGCAACATCCCTTTCACTCTTTATCGGTAACGAGAATAATACTTTTTCACAAGAATATGTCCTTCCAGTTTACAAAACAAGGTTAATGAATTAGTTTTAACCTGTGACACTAGAGTCTTAATAACTTTTACTTGCATGATACTGGATCTTATCTTTAATCAGCATCACTTGACTATGTTTGCAAAGAAACTAAACTTCCTTGGTTCCTTATTCTATCTAGATCGGTAAGGGGAGTATGGTAGGTATGTCCTAACTGTTCTACCTTTTCAAAATCCTTGCGAAACCATTAGGAATGGAACAGCAGCATAGATCCCATGTCCATGGACAAGTAAAATATCTGGTCTCAAACAAGATACCCATTGCCAAGTTACAATTTCCTAAGCCATTGCAAGAAAAATCAGCATTCAGCAACATTAAACAAAGTACTACAGAAACCACTAAACTAATAAAAGAAACATACAAATGATAGGGAAGACATCTAACTAAACAAACAGTTATGAAAGAATTGTGCACGTCCAGAGAATATATTTGTCGGTGTTTCAAGTAAACACCAACGAGTAAATTTGTGTTATTACGCGTCTAGCCCGGATGGTGTGCTAAAAAGACACAAGGTTTATACTGGTTTGGGCAGAATGTCCCTACGTCTAGTTCGTAGCTGCTACTCTTGTTATTAGCACTAAAAAGTTCGTAGTAAGGGTTATAAATAGGTGAGAGAGGGACATGTCACAAGTCTCTGATGGAAAGATCGAATAGATGCCGAGAACTAGGTCGCTAGTCAACTATGTGTTCGAGGTTCGATGCTAGTGGTTCTGCTATGATGTGGTGAATCGATCCCCCTAGTGGGGTGCCCTGCTTTCCCTTTTATAGGCTAAGAGAGAACAGGAATTACAGATGGGAGAAAAGAGGAAAACCAGAGGCAAAGGAAGTCCTTCAAGGACGTCGGGTCTTCCTTTTCCTCTATGCGGGACCCGCTGACATGGTAGGCGGTGATAGGAATAGCTCCACATTAGGCCCATGTCCACTGACCCTGACAGGGCCATGCTACTCGCTGACGATTCCATGTCTTGACATTGTCAGTGAATTGTCACGTCCCATCTCGCCCCGATGGGCGGCTCGGTGGACCAGGATGTTGATCAACGGCCATATAGGGAGCGGGTAGCACAGTGACCGCATGTCCGTTACTATGGATGATGCGAGTTTCCTTCTAGACCGTAGTCATTGTCATGAGCTTCCGTAAGGATCTGTGCCTGAGGGCAAATGACG
Organism: Miscanthus floridulus; assembly: GCF_019320115.1. Lineage (NCBI taxonomy): Eukaryota > Viridiplantae > Streptophyta > Magnoliopsida > Poales > Poaceae > Miscanthus > Miscanthus floridulus. The sequence continues at coordinate 167,205,053 of NC_089580.1, forward strand.
GCGCCCACAACACTATAAGGCAAATGTCGGCGCCTACAACACTGTTTGGGCTCTGACATGCCTGCAAAAGGTCGTAAAGCACCCTTCTGACATGGTCTGACAGTACTGTCCTATAGGTGTGTAGGGTATGGTCCTCGGTATTATGATTGACTTTGATCGCCTTGCCTTATCTGCTTCGCGCGTTGTCGTAAAGGAGTCATGCTTAGGGTGAGCTAGCCCTCGAACGTCAGACGAGGTAGAGCCAGCTCTTAGACGTCGGGCGAGGCGAAGTTGGCCCTTAGCCATCGGGCGAGGCGGAGCCAGCCCTCAGATGTCGTGCAAGGTGGAGCCAGCCCTCAGATGTCGAGCAAGGCGGATCTAGCTGAGCCAACCCTCGGGGGTCAGGCGAGGCAGAACCAGCCCTTAGACGTCGGGTGAGGCAGAGCTAGCCCTTGAAAGTCAGTCTTCGAGCGTAGTCATGCTCTTGATCGTGTAGATGAATCAATGTTGATGGTCATTAGCTCCTCCTCTTCGGGTACCCTAGTATTAATCCCCGACAGTAGCCCCTGAACCCCTGGATGATTCGAGTAGACCCAGTGGGTGTAGCTCCTGAGCCTACGGAGGAGTAGAATACTCCTTTGGGGGTTTTCCGAAAGAGGGGACTCTAAGGGCCCTGGCCCTCTATTGTTGCCCACAGCGTGTCCTGAAGACGGTGATTCCTTTTCACCAAGGTCGGACCCTTTACGGGTATGGTCGTGAGATTTGGTGATTGTTTAGCTGGATAGTTTGATTGGGGTCCTAGTATCCTGTTCGTGGGGATCCAATTAGGGTAAGCCTAGCTAAGACTAAATCATAGGCTGAGATGCCCGTGGCGCTCGTGCGCCTAGGTGCTGGCCGCTTGCGGGCCCCAGCTCTTTCCATCCCTTATTGTAGGGGTGCCATCGAGCTTCTAGGCCTAGACGGGCTATAGATGCGTTTTTTTATCTGTATTCCTCTTACTCATAACAAGTCCTGGTCCGCCCGAGGAGGTGAAATGTTCGGCGAGTTTCTCGGAGGAAAGGATAGGGATTGCGTGCGCATATCCTGTGGCATGATGTTGTGGCGGATCATGGTAGTCGCGGAGATCTAGGCAGACAGTTGGTTTCCTCGCATCCATCGCCCCTATATAACCAAAGGGTTTGGCCCCAGGGTTTCATACTTTGCCTCCTTGCCTTAACATCTGCAACCTCCATCACCAATCACCTAAGCTCCCCACATCCGTGTCTCAGCCTTCGTCGAATTCGCATCCACCCACCCCCATCTTCTAATGGAGCCATGGTGTGTCTCTAATATCACCCTCTAGCGCATGGAGGGCCTAGTCTGCCGTGGTCGTGTGGACCGCCATCGAGGAGTGGTCGTTGCCCAGTGAGGAGGACGTGCCATCATCGTCCGACGGCTACGTCGTCTCATTCATGCACTTCCATGAGCGGGGGTTTGCTACCCCTACTCATAAATTTCTCCGGGGGTTGCTGCACTACTACCAAATCGAGTTGCAGCACCTCAATCCCAATGGAATATAGCACATGGCAGCGTTCATCGCCCTGTGTGAGGGATTCCTGGGGATTAGTCCCCACTTTGATCTGTGGCGATACTTCTTCGTCGTCACCCTTCAGAAGAAGCGGGAGAAGAAGCAGGAGCTGAACACACTGATGGGATGCGCTGGCATCCAACTCTAGAACAACCAGGTTGGTGAATACCCATCAATGCGTTTGTCAACCTCAAATAAGGGGTGGCATTCACATTGGTTCTATCTCAAGAACGATGCAGCCGCCCTCCTACCAGATCACCGAGCGCCTAGTCAAAGAGGTCCCGGACTCATGGAGGAAGTGGGGTGTCCCGAAGAAGGACAAGAAGAAGATTTAGGACCACTTCATCGTCATTCGAATCCTGAAGGAGAGGGGCATGAAGGGGTCAAGCATCATTGGTGCCTACCACACAAGGAGGGTGGCACCACTGATGAGGCATGCGCTTCCCCTATACATGATGGTGCCTAGGACATCATTCGATGGGACGACGCTCATCGAGGGGGCGCTCTCCCCCTCCAAAGTGGCACATCACATCAAGGAGGCGATGGAGTCTTCTCGGGATAGCGTGAGCTCCCCCTTGATTTTATGTACCCAGTGCCGAGGCATCCCCCAATGTGGCCAGAACCAGGATACATTGTCCTTGTAAGTTTTCCCTTCCTTATGCCTTCTCTTCAATTGAACTCCCGACCCCTTGATGCTGACATTGAGATTGGGGGACCAACCAAGGGACCTCATCCTCAGGGATCACCCGGCTCCGTGCTGAGGGATCCATTCGTGAGGGCAGTGAACCGCACTAAGGCCGAGTGGTAGAGGAAGGCAAGGAGGACAAGAGGAAGAAGAGGCATTGGAAATAGCTGGCGTAGGAGTGAGGGGAGGATACTAACAGTTACGACGATGATGACAAGGAAGATGACGATGAGGTAGTCGATGACACCGAGCGTGATGACTTGGAGAGCGAGGATATGCTGACAGATACCTGCTCATCCTTGCAGGGGTCAGGACTGAAAGGATCAAGATGCCCAAGAGGGGGGTGAATTGGGCTAATTCTAAATTTCTTTATAATAATTAAGTCCTATGGTTAGCCCAATTAACCTCTTGTGCCTAGAAAGTGTTTCTATTGATCTACCACACAAAAGTTAAGGAACCTAAATTCCAATCCTACTCTAGCATGGCAATTCTATGAATGTAAATGACAAGAATTGAATTGCTCAAAGTAAATGCTCAAAGTAAAGTGAGAAGGAGAAATACGGTGATGTTTTGCTAAGGTATCGGAGAGTCGCCACTCCCCACTAGTCCTTGTTGGAGCACCCGCGCAAGGGTGTAGCTCCCCCTTGATCCGTGCAAGGATCAAGTGCTCTCTACGGGTTGATTCTTTGACACTCCATCGCAGTGAATCACCCACAACCGCTCACAACTTGAGTTGGGTCATCCACAAGCTTCACCGGTTGATCACTAAGCTCCCAATCACCACCAACGCGTCTAGGTGATGTCGATCACCAAGAGTAACAAGCATGAACTCTCACTTGACCATGACAAGCCTAATGAGAAGGGTGGATGCACACTTTGCTACTCTTGATCTTAGTAATGAGGGCTCTCTTTGGGATTCTCAAATCTCAATCACCCCATTGGGACCTTGCTCTTCTTGGCACTCACAAAGGTATTTCTCAGCTGTTGGAATGAGCAAAAGTACCCCCACACATGAATGAGGAAGTATTTATAACACCAGTTGAAAAATGAACCGTTATGTGCCTCTACGGGGTGATCGGACGCTCCGGTCATGTTGACCGGACGCTCTGGTCAGTTCACCCTGAATTCCAGTGATCAAATGGTGACCGGACGCGTCTAGTCATGATTTTCCCTCTCTAGAACCTTACTGGAGTCGACCAGACGCTGGGACTCAGCGTCCGGTCACTTCACCTCTCAGCGTCCGGTCACTTCCAGATGACTTCACCTTGATCAAATGAACTGACCGGACTCTGCGCTAGCATTCGGTCACACCGAAGCCAGCATCTAGTCAGTATTTGACCCTCCATTCACTTTCAGCTCTCGATCATACATGAATAAAGTTTGCTCCAATAGATCTAAGGGCTATTTTGGAGCTACCTAGTGCTAGATTTAGCAAGTGTGCACCACACCTAACTCACTAGACTCACTTAGGTCAAGCTACCCATCCATACCGCCCTTAATAGTATGGCCAAAGTAAAAACAAAGTCTTAAACTACTCTAAGTGTCTCTTCAACATCAAATGACACTTAGAACTAGTCCATCCTTAACCTTGTCGTCCATCCTTTGAAAACCGAAACGATTTCTATTGTAGGGGCATGACCACCATGATTGCCCAATCGATCTCTATTGCCTTGACCTAACTTAATTGTCTCTGCAAAACACACGTTAGTCACAGTAATCACGTATTATCAAAATGGCCCTGCCCCGATGAGGTAGAGTAGGGATCTAGGGGTTCACCCCCCAAATGTCTACACCACACAACAGCACTGATGTAAGTCACCAATTCCCTTGTTTTCTTTATTTTCATTGTGACTCACGCCTTTCTTTCTCACAACGTCTTGAGGCGGTGCAATCTTTTGGCGCTAGCGCCAAAAAAGAGCGTCGCCCTTCAAGTGAGGCAGCAGCCATTGGCTGACATTGCACCTATTTTGGGCGAGAGCGACGCCGGTGCGGCTGCGTCGTTGGCCGGTGAGGCACCACTCACGGTGGCACCCGCGCCCTCAGTAGGACAAGCGGGCACCAGGGCTGAAGGAACGCCCTCAGAGGTCACCGAGGAGCCGGTGATGGAGGTGATTCCGCTATCGACGATGGGGCGAACGGAGTTGTTGACCGTGCTTGTGGCACCAACCACGGTGGGCGTGACGTCGCCGGTCGAGGCCCTGCCGACGTAGGTGGAGGTGGCAGCAGCTGTGATAGGGAAGGTGTAGCCAGATGCAACCATGGTGGTGCCCAAGGGAGCGACGCGATCCACGCCACCGGTGGCCCAAGTGACGGCACTCGACGTGGGCTGGATGGAGGGGGACGTGGCCGAGGGGTCCCTGAATGTTGTGGTAGTGGCGGAGAGGACCGATGGGGAATCTTCCTTGGCCCTAACCTCAGGGGGCAGTCGTTCGCCTGTGCAGGACGAGCCCCTGCTCCAGTGGATGAATCTGCAAGACCCAACATCGACACTCTTCACCCTCAATGATGCCACTGACAACATGGAGCGAGAGAGTCTTGACAAGGGGATTGCGACCATGCTAAAGGCCTTGGATCATGCTAGGGGCGCCCTACGCAAAGTCGCCGTTCCCACTAGCTGGGTATTCACTTAACCTTGCCTCTCGCCTTCTTCTTTCTTCATGTATTTTTAAGTTCTGATATTTATCTTTTATCAGTCCCTTATCACTCGTACTCAGGAGAAATCACGGTTCCTTTGTGAGAAGAAGGAGAACTGGGACCGCCTCCTTGAAGAGGCGTGGTTGCATGTTGATGTGACCGTCCAGCTTGTTGCCGCCTAACAGAGGGTGGTCAAGCTGACTCCCCTAGCCGAGGAGGCAGATAGTCTCTGACTGCAGGAGGTCGAGGCCCGTCAGCATGAGGAGACCGAGAGGGCATTTGAGGCCCTATCGGTGAGGGTGCGGCAAGATGAGGAGGAGGCCACCAGAGTCAAGAGGGAGCAGGACCAGCTACTCTAGAGGGACGCTGAGACCTACCAGTAGATCCTCAACCTTCTGGCCGAGGCTAAGAAGGAGCGGGACCTAAAGCTAGTTGCTGAGGAGAAGTTCATAGCCCTATAGTGGAGGGCGAGTCAGGATGCTAAGGCGGTCACCCAGCTACGCAAGGAGCGAGATGAGCTACTCCAAACCATGGGGAGACTCCGCTTGGAGCATGGCGTGGCCTACGAGGAGTGTGACTAGGCCGTCTGAGATTGTGACGAGGTGCAATAGAGGATTAGCTCCCTCTAGGCCAAGCTCAGAACCATGACAACCTAGAGGCTGGAGGCCGAGGGCATCTCTATCAGGTTGGCCATGGAGCTCGCCGAGGCAAGGAGGAACCTTTAGGTGGAGAGCGACAAGCTCGGTATCCTGAGCACCACCCTCAGAGTCATCTATGATGACTTGGAGGTGGTGCGGTTGGAGGGGACTAGTTCACTCGTGGCCTATGCCATCGAGATCATAGCGCAGGTGTGCCAACTTGAAAGGAACACCCTTCGCGCCAGGATCAACCAAGCCTTTGCAATTGCCCGCTCTCATTATGCAGACAGCATTGACTTGGAGATGATGAGCCTCGGCTTCACGCTTGGCTATGAAGCCTCTGAGCTAGATGAGACGGAGACAGGGTGGCTCCTCCGGAGGGGCTAGTTAGTCAAATAGGTTGGATGAACATTATTGTAATCTATGGACAAGGCCGACCCTTATGTATCATAAAAACAAATTTGTAACTTTGTTTTGTTTGATTGAATTTATTTTCTTCCCTTTTTGTATGCAAAAAAGGGGCTCACGTATTTTGACCCTTCCGTTCATTAAGACCATAGGGCCTGAGGTGTAAGAGGAGAACTTCGATCACACTGGTGAGCAAAGACACAATAGCCACCAAGGCGTAGGTTTTTTGCAGTCCAACCAGGCATGCTCAATTATTTGTTTCCGCAAACCTTGCCACTAAACTTAATGTGAGGAAGAGGTCTGGTGCGGTGACTATTTCAAAAAAGGGGTGTATTTACATACTTATCAGCCCCTGAGAGAGATCTGACTCCTTGCCGTTGCTAGGGTCGAATGTCACTGAAGGTCGAGGAGAGGGTCACGAAACTTAGTAGAAGAAAGCATCTCTTGTATTCGCACATACCCCCTCCCTAGGATCTTAGCTATCATTCTACGACCATGCGTTTGGTCTCCTTACAAGTCCAACCTTCCTCGAGCCCCCACACGTAGTGGGGATTCGGTCGATGGTTGACTCATTTTTGTGACTATCGCCCTGTTCGTGGTTTCCATAACCGGAGGGGTTGAGTTAATGTCACTTGCCCTAGTGGCTCGAGTGACATGCTCGGTGAGCTTGCTAACGGGAATGTTCAAACAGAATCTAGTTCTATCGCTTGTGACAGGGTTGGCAAAGCCCTCATGTGGCATTCTGTTGCTCCTTAACCCACCTTCCAACAGATTCCCCCTCAATAGGATTCTATGGGCTCGGCTGGAGGTTAGGATTGAACGAGAAGATTGAGATGACCTTGTTTGCTTCTAGGCGGGACAGGCAAAGGCCGCTGGGGCTCATTTGTGTTTTCCCCCTGGCTTTTGTTCAACACGAGGTGGCCTCAGGCCCTTCGCGAAGCGGCCTTCAAATCTTGGTCTCTTGATCTAGGATCGGGTGGCTTGAGCCCTCGAGCCCCATGGGGTTTAGTAGGGGTCGACTATGTTTCATGCATCACCCTATCCTTGATTTCCACAACCTAAGGGGCTGAGCTAACGACACTTGCCTCGATGGCTTGAGTGTTGCGCTCGGTGAGCTCGCTAACGGGCATGTTTGAGTGGAATCCGGGTCCGTCATCCGCTGACAAGATCGGTAGAGCCCTCATGTTGCATTCCACTACTTCTTAACCTGTCACCTAGTAGATGCCCAAGCCATTCAATAGGCTCAGGTGGCCCGTTGGCCTCTCCTCGATGGAGATCTTATGGATTTGGCTCAAGGTTAGAATCGAATGAGAAATATCGAGATGTCCCTGTCTGTTTTTGAGTGGGGTTAGGCAAGGCCACTAGGGCTCATCTTGGCTTTTCTCCCCTAGCTCTATTTGGCACGAGGAGGCCTTGAGCCCTTTATGGGTCGGCCTTCAAACCTCGGTCGGTCGCTGCTCATATCGAATGAGACAACTACCGCTTCGTGACGCGACGCGAAGCATTGTGATGCAGCAATTGCATATGCAATACCTGGATGTATGAGATGAATGTATGAATGATTGAATAAATGAATGTATGAATGAAAATGGATGAATGAATGATCATATAAAGAAAAAGCGGGGGTCGGTAATGTTACCTCGATGGCACGAGTGACGGGTTTTGGGAACTCTTACTGGATATGTCCATGTAGGGTCTGGGTCTGATGTTCATGATGGGGCCGGTGTAACCTGCATGAGCATCCTAGTCCACCGCATCTATCTCTTAGCGGTGGCTCGAGCCATTAGATTGACTCGGGTGACTTGATAGCCTCTCCTCAATGGAGATTCTGTAGGTAGGCCCCTCCAAACCCTTCCTGAGAAGTTGGAGGTTAAGGTATGGAGTGCAGAGACAAAAACTCTGATCACACTGCTAAGCAAAAATGTCATAGCCACTAGGGCGTAGGGTCCTAGCGGTCCGACCAGGTTTACTCAAAGTTTGTGCCCACACACCGTGCCTCTAGTTTTTAAATGTAAGGAGGGGTCGAGCAAAGAGAATGTCTAGCGAATAGACACTCTTGCTAGCCCCCGAGCGATGTCTGACCCCTGCCGTTGCTAGGGTCAGAGGCTCAGTATCAAAATTAATACGTAAAGTAAGTAAGAGTGCTTGTCTCTCGGCGGTGACTTTGAGCCGTCCAATCGACCTGGGCATCGGTTTTACCTCGATGGTAAGAGTGATGGGTTCAGAAAACCTCCACCAGATATGAGTGTGATCCTATCTGCTCCTTACCCATTTCTTATTAGTGGCCAAGTCACCCGATCGACTCGTGTTTACTGCTCGATGTTCCAGGCATTTGTGAAGATTTTGTTGTCGATGGTCTTAAGCTTGTAGGCGCCTAGACGGAGCACCTCTACAACTATGTATAGTCCCTCCCACAGTGGGGAGAGCTTGTGGCAGTCCTTGTTGCTCTGTACAAGGTGTAGGACCAGGTCTCCGATGTTGAAGGCTCGACCCCGCACTCATCGACTATGATACCGTCACAATGCTTGCCTGTACTTGGCCGAGCGGAGGAGGGCAACATCGCACGCTTTGTCTAGCTGGTGCATGGCATCCTCAAGGGCTGCCTTGGCTCCCTATTCATCGTATACCCTAATCCTTGGTGCTCCATACTCGAGGTCAATTGGGTGGACAGCCTTGGAACCATAGACCATGAAAAAGGTGTGTAACCGATTGAAGATTCTAGGCTTAAGGCCCTATAGGACCATGCTGTTTGCGTGCTCAACCTGCCTGTTCATTCGGGGGTGCACGATGGTGGCCCAATCGACCCTGATGTGGTATTCATCACCGAATCGAAGGAACTTCTTTTCGATGAACTGTGTGTTATTGTTCATGATGATGGAGTTTGGGACTCTAAAGTGATCGACAATGTCGATGAAGAACAGCACAGCTTGTTCAGACTTGATCGCAGAGATCGGCTGAGTTTCTATCCAATTTGTAAACTTATCTATGGTGACAAACAAGTGGGTGTAGCCTCCGGGCGCCCACTTGAGAGGTCCAAAGAGATTGAGCCCCTAGACCACAAATGGCCACATGGTAGGGATCATCTGGAGTGCTTAGGCCGGTAGGTGAATTCGTCGAGCGTAGTACTGACACCCTTCATAGGTGCGCACGATCTGCTCAGCGTCGGTTACAGCGGTAGGCTAGTAGAAGACCTATCGAAACACATTTCTGACTAGGGTTCTAGGTGCGACATGGTGACCGTAGACCCCACCGTGGATATCACCCAACAAACGCTTCCCCTGTTCGATGGGGATGCAGCGCTGTAGGATCCCGGTGTGGCTTTGCTTGTAGAATTTGCCCTCCATAAGAACAAAGGACTTGGCACGACGTGCGAGCCATTGAGCCTCTGCCTTGTCCATCAATAGCACATCACGGAGGAGGTAGTCGAGGTAGAGTGTTCTCCAGTCAACCAGAGAGTTAGGCTCTATCGTTGGGTCCTCTTTAAGCTCCATGACTTCAAGGCCGGATGGAGTCAACGGTTGGTCAGCCCCTAGGCCTGGATTGGATGGACCATCACTGCCTTGTTCTGACCCCTCGTAGAGAACCAAGGGCCTATGCTGGTCACTAGTGAAGATGCCTATTGGCACCGGCTCTTGGCCGGTTCTACCTTTGCAAGCATGTTGGCCGCCTCATTGAGGAGCCTCGAGATGTGATTGAGCTCGAGGCCATCGAATTTGTCCTCCAATCGGTGAACTTCTCGGTAGTATGTGGCCATCTTGGCATCGTGGCAGCTTGACTCCTTCATGACTTGGTCGACAACCAGCTAGGAATCTCCTCGAAGATTGAGGCATCGAATGCCCAACTCGATGGCAATGCATAGGCCGTTGATGAGCGCCTCATATTCGGCCACATTGTTAGAGCAGGGGAAATGGAGACGGGCCATGTACCTCATGTGTACCCCAATAGGAGACACAAAGACTAGCCCCTTGCCAACACCCTCCTTCATCAGCGATCCATCGAAGTACATCGTCTAGTACTCTTGATCGACGACCGCTGGTGGCATTTGGACCTCGGTCCATTCCGCGATGAAATCAGCCAACACCTAGGACTTGATGGCCATCCGAGAGGCATACGCGATACCCTGACCCATCATCTCAAGTGCCCATTTTACAGTTCTTCCTGTGGCATCCTAGTTTTGGACAACCTCATCGAGGGGAAGGATGTCACGACTGTCACCAGATGTGACTCGAAGTAGTGGCGTAGCTTCCTCTTGGTGATGCGTATGACGTATAGAAGCTTCTGGATTTGGGGGTCCATGGTCCTTATCCATGGCTCATCATTGAGCAGGTCAAAAGGCATCGGCTAGTGGACACCATATATTTAGTACTCCTTCCATTCCTAAATAACTATCGGCATTAGTGTGCGTGCCACAAGTTTGACTGGATTTGTAGGAAATGCGTGCAACATTTGTATCTTCAAATAAGTTTATTAAAAAACTAGATTCAAAGATCTTTCTAATGATGTACTATAAATATTAATATTTTTTAATATATTTAGTTAAAATTGTTTCTCGGGAAGAAAAAACGACAAATATTTAAGGACAGAGGGAGTATTCATATTTTGAAATTCATTTTTTATTTTTCAAATGATCTTGGATGGAGACACACAGTATATCAAAGTTGTAGTGCTCAACGAGATCTAAAACTTTATTGTTATTTTTTTCATTTAATAGTGTTTAGAAGCTAAAATATTCAATACAAGATTTGTACATGTATTGTTTGTTTTTTTAGATAATTTTGTGCCACAGAGTTAACACCCACTTGACGGAAGTGGCATCATGGGGAGATTGTTTTTTGCGATTACATATGGGGAGAAAAAAATTATAAGTTGATATAGAAGCCACAATTAACTTTTCAACCGCACATACGGATTGGCCATCTTTTTCATGGCTGAAAGCTCTAGTTTGGTTTTGGTGAATTGATGAAACCATAAGTACTAACCTAGTTTATCAAGTGATCATGAGATAGGTAGCACGTTCCAAGTGGTGAAGCAAATGAAGATCATGATATGATGATGGTGATGCCATGGTGATGATCAAGTGCTTGGACTTGAAAAGAAGAAAGCAAAAAACAAAAGGCTCAAGGCAAAGGTATAAATAGTAGGCGCCATTTTGTTTTGGTGATCGAGATACTTAGTGAGTGTGATCACATTTAGGATCGATAGCCATACTATTAAGAGGGATAAAACTCGTATCGAAATGCGGTTATCAAAGTGCCACTAGATGCTCTAACTCATTGCATATGCATTTAGGATCTAGTGGAGTGCTAACACCCTTGAAAATGTTTGTGAAAATATACTAACACATGTGCATAAGGTGATACACTTGGTGGATGGCACATTGGAGCAAGGGTTAGGAAGTTCACTAGCGGAGTGTCTGTCAGTAGAGTGCGGACAGTTCGATGGTACCACTGGCGTCCTAGACAGAAAAGACAAAAGTCACTGTAAGTAACCAGACGCTGGTCTCGGCTGGACCAGCGCGTCTGGTCAGTGGCAGTAGAGGGCACGCAGCGTCGGTCTCTGACCGGATGCTGGGTCACTTAGTGACCGGACGCTGATAGGGTGCATCCGGTCCTACTGACATGGCAGCGCATAGGGAAGTCACCATGTGACCGGACGCTGGGTGTGTTCGATCGAGCATGACCGAACGCGTCCGGTCATGAAAAATTGTTTCTGGATGCTTACTAGAAACGACCAGACACTGAGATCCAGCATCCGGTCACTTCGCAGCAGCGTGTCTGGTCATCACTTAACCGTTGAGATTGGGCTATCAACATTTGAATAGAGGGGATACGTGGCACGCATCGCGTGATCAGACACTGAGGTCCAGCGTCCGATCGATATGATCGGAGCGTTCGGTCACCCCGTGGTGTGCCCAGTGAAGGGGTACAATGGCTCTATTTTGTGGGGGCTTCTATTTAAGCCCCATGGCTGGCTCTAGCTCACTCTCTTGGCCATTTGCATTGACATAGCAACCTTGTGAGCTTAGCCAAAGCCCTCCCACTCATCTTCATCATATATTAAACATATTTGTGAGATTGGAAGAGAATCCAAGTGCATTGCTTGAGTGATTACATCTAGAGGCACTTGGTGTTCATGTTTTGCTACAGGATTTGCTTGTTACTCTTGGTGGTTGCCGCCACCTAGATGGTTTGGAGCAGCGAGGATCATCGAGCGAAGGGTGGTGATTATCTCCGGCTCCGATTGTGGTGATTGTGAGGGGTTCTTGACCTTTCCCCGGCGGAGAGCCAAAAGGTACTTTAGTGGATTGCTCATGGCTTCTGTGATCCTCATCTTGTATTGGTTGTGTGGCACCCAATTGAGGGTTTGGCGTGTGATGCCAATTAGCATGTGAACCTCTAAGTGAGTGAATCGCCACAACGAGGAGTAGCTTGCCGGCAAGCAAGTAAACCTCGGTAAAAAATCACTGTGATCATCATTTGATTCTGAGGTGATTGGTTTTCATTGGTATTTATCCTTGTCATTGATTGGTTCACTCCTCGACATGGCGGTATAATTATCTTGCTCACTCTCTACATTACCGCAAACTAGTTGTCAAACTCTTTAGTGTAGCTAGTTGTGAGAGCTTGTTAGTTTGGTTAGTGTGACTCTTTAGTTAGCCTTTTTGAGAGCACACTAACTTAGTGTAGTGACATAGTTATTATGTGGATAGAAACTACATAAACTAGAATTATGGTAGGTGGCTTGCATTTTTAGTAGGCTAGCGCAACACTCGCTTCGCCTCATAATTGTCTAACCGGTTTGTTAAGTGTTGTTGTAGAAATTTTTTAATAGGCTATTCACCCCCTCTAGCCATTAGGACCTTTCAACATGCTGGCGTGGGTGGCGGCTAGTTCTACCGCCATTGTCGTAGCTCCTCGTCATGCTCTTGTGTGAGCACGAGGGTCCCCGCATAAGGGTTCGAAGGGGTGCGAGTCTACAAGGACTCTGCTACCACCGGCGTCTGTCCTGGAGCATCCACCATAGCGCACTCCAGGGACGGACAATGGCTAGGTGCCACGTCACTGATGCTAGAGCTGTCACTCTCAACATCATCATCCATGAGGTCGAGGAACTAGGTGGGAGCATAGCTCGCCATCCCCACTAATTCGGACGTGAGAGGGGGCGGCGCCGACATCCTTCGGAGCCCCCAGGCTTATGCATCTATGGGGGATGTGAGGCCGTAGGGGAACCGGTCGCATGGCGGTCATGGCTGGGACAACAAGGTCCCTCTGGACAATCAGCGAAAGCTAGAGAATAGTAAGTAAATAACAGTATGTACATTACTCACAATAGGATTTGAGCAGAGAGTTTGCTCAGAATGAAGCATAGGCGCCTCATCGTCAAAGTCGTTGGGTGTCCCAAAGCCGATGGGGGCGCCCCTTCGACGGGTGCTGAGATGGTTGCCTCCTCGTGGAGATGTAGTACGCCGAGCCAGTCGGCGACAAAGTCTAGGCTTCCTAAGAGAAAGGCCTAGGATGGCTCAAAGACGGATGGAACCCGCATCCCAATAGGTGGAGTGCAAAAAACTCTAGCGAGTTGAAGCGAGTTGTATTGCTTGAGCCCACCATGGTGAAGGTGGTGGAAAACTGGGCCATCCGATGACCAAAAAGTGTTGAACACACAATGTCCTCCCTATGGACGACGCCAACTGTTGGTGCAGAAAGTGACCAACACGTAAATATTTTTTGTTTTGCCGTACATTGTGATCGAAGGTGGCCTAGCACTCAATGGCATAGGGTTTATACTGGTTTAGGCAACATGCCCTACGTCCAGTTTGAGTCGGTCGGTGACTTTATTCCTGAGCCCAGGTGCTCAAAGTTTGTAGTGGGGTTACAAACGAGAAGGAGAAAGATGGGGGGTACAAGAGGTCCGATCGGACTCTAGTCATAGGGGCCAAGAGTGATGGGAGCTCCGCTATGTGCTATGTGTTCGAGCATATGCTCGAGGTTCGAACCTAGTGGTTTTGTTGTGGTCTACTAGTGAACTTGATCGATCTGAATGAACTGAGTCGTGTTGGAGAGAGTGCATCCCCTTTTATAGATGAAGGGGATGGCCTTACAAGTGAGAGGGAGAGAGTGTGTATGTTTACTAAGTCTTGTTGCCCATGCCGGTGGGTACGAGATGATGGTAGGCGCCGACAATACTGTTGAATGTCAGATGCATGTAGGATGTTGTGTCGTCCAGTCAGTGGCAGCAGAGGGCGCACAACATCGGTCTCTGACCGGACACTAGGTTACATAGTGACTGGACATTGACGGGGTGCATCCAGTCCTACTAACGTGGCAGCGCATAGAGGAGACGTCGAGTGACTGGACACTGGGTGAGTCCAGTTGGGTCATGATTTTTCGCTTCTAGATACTTACTGGAAACGACCGGACGCTGAGGTCTTGCGTCTGGTCACTTCGAAGCAGCGCATCTGGTAACAACTTAAATGTACCGATGACCATTGATATCGGGCGATCAGCATTTGAAGTAGGGGGCATGTGGCACACATCGCGCGACCAAATGCTGGGGTCCAGCATTCGGTCGATCTGACCTACGCGTCTGGTCATCCCGTTTTTTAGTGGACTGAGGAGCCAACGCTCTATTTCATGGGGGCTTCTATTTAAGCCCCATGGTCGGCTCAAGCTCACTTTTCTGGGCATTTGCATTGACATAGCAACCTTGTGAGCTTAGCCAAAGCCCTCCCACTCATCTCCACCATTGATTCCTCATTTTTGTGAGATTGAGAGAGAATCCAGGTGCATTGCTTGAGTGATTGCATCTAGAGACACTTGGTATTCATGTTTCACTGTGGGATTCACTTGTTACTCTTGATGGTTGCCACCACCTAGATTGCTTGGAGCAGCGAGGATCGTTGAGCGGAGGTTGGTGATTGTCTCCGACTCCGATCGCGGTGATTGTGAGGGGTCTTGTGCCTTCCTCGGCGGAGCGCCGAAAGGTAACTCTAGTAGATTGCTTGTGTCATTGAGTTACCTCACTTGTGCGTAGGTTCTTGTGGTGTCCAATTATGTGGACGAGGTTCGTGCAACACCTCTTAGCCACCGAACCACCAAGTGTTGGTCGACACAATGGGGACTAGCGTGCCGGTAAGCACGTGAACCTCGAAAGAAAAATTGGTTGTCTCTTGCCCTTTAGTATTCTCCCAGTGATTGATTTAGTATTCATCTTGTGTTTGGTTTACTCCTCTACATGACGGTATAATCACCCTACTCACTTATTTATATTCTTACAAACTAGTTATAGCAAACTCTTTAGTGTAATTAGAATTAAGAGCTTGCTTTGTTGTTTTAAGTTCATCTAGTGGAGCTCTTTAGTGTAGCAAGTGTGAGAGCTCTTAGTGAGTAGTGACATAGAAAATTGTGTGTCTAGAGATCATAGCAACTAGAATTATTGGATAGGTGGCTTGTAACCATTGTAGAACTAGAGCAAGTTTGCATTTCTCTATTTGTTATACTAATCAAATTGCTCTAGTTGATTTGTAGATTTTAAATAGGCTATTCACCCCCCTATAGCCATATTAGGACCTTTCAATGGCGCATAGAAAATTCTCTTTGAAGTTTAAGATTTTAGTGAGGGTTATGACCTTGTTTTGAAAAAAGAAAAGAGGGTTCAGTCCGGGAATAGGCTTGGATCTCCAGGGTTTAACATGATGGCAATTGGTAGCGTTGATGCTGGTATTGAAAAAAAATCACTCATTCCAATACTCAACCCAAGGCTAAGTTTATCACACATGATTGAGATATATGTTCCAATGAAAGACATCTCGTCGGTGCACAAGTGGTATGTCCATGACCAGTTCAAGTCTGAGAACTAAGTTAAAAAAAGTCCCAACACGGGCTTCTGAGGAGTCTGTTACAAGCAAAGTCCACCAAACAACAAAGAAGTCTCCAAAATGTTGATGCCATCAAATGGTCAAAGGATTGCCCGAAAACATATGAAAGAGGCAAGCCCTTCCTACCAAATCGGGACATCCAGTGCCTACCACTTAGAATAAGAAGGTTCCATGATCGGTACTTACGTGTTCTCCTAACGAGCATAGACCTCGTACAAGCATGCTTCCCCACCATCATATTTGGAAGCCCAGCCGAGAAAATTATCTTTGACTTTAATGACATGCAGACATGCTTTCACCTCGGAGCAATGGAAATGAATCTAATTCGCACATAGTGCCTGTAAGTCCTTGCCCTCCCGATATGATATGAATGTAATCTTTGGCTTTTGTTGTAACTAACCCACGCCATGATTTGTAGAATGTAAGTGCACATTGTAAAACAAATGCCAAGTGTGAAAGCCAGGTATATAGACCCTCAAGCTATAGCACAAACAAATTTTAATTACCCTAGATAGTGGAAACTGGATGCCAAAGAGCTAGCTGCTGGAAAGACCCTTCGAGAGAAAGAGGACATCCGTGCGAAGAAACTAAGGCAAGAGTCCTTTAAGGTTTCAGCATACATTGCCCTGGCTTTTAAAAATCTCCAACATCACTCTACTATATGGCTACCATACAACTTTGAGTAAGTTCAACTCTATACTTAAAACTTCGTTCGATATATTTTATTCGATGCAAAAGAGCTTATCTAGTTCTATGATTAAATTCATGCAGCAACCACTAGATTTGTATAGGCGTTGATATCGGGAGGAGCATGGCATGGGTCTTTGATTCAATAGATAGGGACCCGGTGATATACAAAGACTTCATATCGATTCCCAAGACGTATAAATATCAACAATCCTCTTTAGGTTATATGTTTGTATACATACCTATAACGTTCACTTTTGGATACTAACAAGTTGCATTTGCTAAAATAATTCAAACATGGCATTCAGGTTCTATGTCAATGAACATCATGGAAGGCAAGATCCAGTAAGGAAGGAAAGGCTGGCTATAAAAACACTATGTGCAGTAAGTGTAACTTACTTTATTACTCCATTACATGGCTATCAAAAGCATTACTTAACATTTCCATATGCAAAACATATAGTGCCCCAAGCAGAAGCCTGGGAGTGTACATTGTGGATACTATGTGTTGGTGCAGAAAGTGACCAATATGTAAATATTTGTAGTTTTGCCATACGTTGTGATCGAATGTGGCCTAGCACTCAATGACATAGGGTTTATATTGGTTCAAGCAACGTGCCCTACATCCAGTTTGAGTCGGTCGGTGACTTTATTTCATAGCCTAGGTGCTCGAAGTTTGCAATGGAGTTATAAACGACAAGGAGAAAAATGGGGGGTACAAGAGGTCCGGTCGGACTCTGGTTAGAGGGGCCAAGAGTGACAAGAGCTCCACTATGTGCTATGTCTTCGATGTTCGAACCTGGTGGTTTCGTTGTGGTGTACTACTGAACTTGATCGATCTGAATGAACCAAGTCATGTTGGAGAGAGCGCATCCCCTTTTATAGATGAAGGGGATGGCCTTACATGTAAGAGGGAGAGAGTGCGTATGTTTACTAAGTCTTGTTGCCCACACTGACGGGTATGAGATGATGGTAGGCGCCCACATACTGTTGAATGTTAGATGCACATGGGAGGTTGCGTCGTCTTCTTCCAGTATGGTGGATGTCGGTGCCTGCCACACTGTTGATACCCAGAGGCATAGGGGTTTTACCATGTTCACCTAGTATGGTAAATTTTGGTGCCTAGAACACTATTGATGCCTCAGAGGCACGTGGGGGAGCCTTACCATATTTGTTTGGTATGGGAGTTGATGGCGCCCACAACACTATAGGGGAAAATATCAGCACCTACAAAACTGCTTGCATTCTGTCATGGCAGGGAGGTCATAGGGTACTGTCCTATAGGTGTACAGGGTATGATTCTTGGTATTTGCAATTGACTTGAGTGCGCTGCCTTACCTTCTATGTCCGTTTCTAGTCCTTACCGAGTGGGCGTCCCCGGTCAATTGGTCCCAGTCGGCTCTAATTGCGCTAGCCAGAGAGGAGTTGTAAGCAGGGGTTCGGTCAGAAGTGGTGTAGCCACTTTGAGTTATGATAATTACTGTGTTAATTTACGAGATTATAGTAACTCCTTACTAAGTGGTTTAATATAACGTTATGGTAATATATATAGAACTACTATCCTGTAGCTGGCTACAGAATAACTTATTCTGTAGCCACTTTGAGTTATGATAATTACTGTGTTAATTTACGAGATTATAGTAACTCCTTACTAAGTGGTTTAATATAACGTTATGGTAAATATCCCCATGTGTTATAGTAACCCAACTATCGTAAATATGTATTGACATTATGGTAAATTAGTATATAAAATTATAGTAAATGGAGGTGGCTACAGAATAACTTATTTTGTAGCCGGTTACTGAATAGCCTCTCCCTATATATATATATATATATATATATATATATATATATATATATGTGTGTGTGTGTGTGTGTGTGTGTGTGTGTGTGTGTTTTCTGGTCGAATTTGAATTATAAATTTGATTTTTTTGCGGAAAATATACAGTAGGGGCCCTACAAACAGGTATTATAGGGGCGGCTGGTACTACGGTCGTCCCTACAAATCGATTTGTAGGGACGGCTGATAACACCAGCCGTCTCTACAAATCGATTTGTAAGGACGGTCTGGGAACTGCCCCTACAAATATATGATTTGTAGAGACGATATGGTAGGGACGGCTGGCCAAGCCGTCTCTACAAAGCCTCACCAGCCGTCCCTAGAAACCATTCCTGTAGTTGTGATAATACTACATCTGTAGTGCTGTGAACTCATCCTGACGATCATCATGATTGCTAATTGCAAGCTAGGTCTAACTGAGTGTTATAGTGAAACATACTTTCATAACAAACACATTAAGAAATATAGCTGCGGATAATATAGGTTTGAACCGATTGAAAAGTAAGATGTGCAGTTATTTGGCATGGATGGAGTATGATGGGCCGAGAAGGTCAATACATGGTCCGATCTATCGGCCTAATTAACATGTTCAGTTTTGCAACTGATTGTGTTATTGTCTATATCGTGTCTTCCATTGTGTCACAACAAAATCTCCCTGTCCCACTATATTCAGCTTCATATTTGTTTAGTCATACAGACGTCGTGATAACAGGTTGCTTACTTTGATTTGATACCAAGTTTAGTTTGCCGCCCGCCGGCAACTCGCTTTTCGTGCAAGCAATGCAAAGCACATACTTACAGTATGACCACCAGCTTGTATTCGCACACGCTAAGAATGACGACGAGCAAAGTAGACGTGGCACGAGATGTTGATGAGGGACGCAAACCCTATTGGACTAGCTAGCGTGCAGTGTCTTGCTAGCTGAAATGCTGATGAAGATCAACGTGTTAATGTTTTCTTTAGGAGTAGTAGATGAGCCATCCAGCTCTAACTAGCTGCTGACCTTCTCGACCCGTTATGAAAGGTTTATTTTTCGAACAACTCTTCACTTCTAAAAGGTTTATCTTGTAAAACAAACTAGGCAGTTCCAAAGATGCAAAGAAAGTGCACGTCGAGTATCACAGAACGCTACATCATATGATAAAAACAAAAAATCAAAGTCGATTGGCATATGACAACTTTTCGTCTAGCCTTGAATTGAAGTACACAGACCACTAAAGTTTCATAGTCGTAGAAAAATGCATGCAAGGGCGTGGGAGTCACAATAATCTATCTATAATACACACGATTCGGTCATGTTATGCAGAACTCCACAATCCGCCTCTTTCTAGTTTTTGGCAGTCCACGATTTACTGAATTACTTTTGACAGTCCGGCTCTTAGCTTGTCCCAACTGGATTAAAGTCCCTGTTTTGCAAGGATTCGATAGCGTTTTCTTTGGGAGAAGTTGATTCTGATTCTTTTAAGAAACATATTTTTTTTCTGGTTTCTAGCATCCGGTTCATCAAACTTTAAATGACTAAAGTTTTGGTACATATTCTACTGTTTCTGCGAAAATCAATTTATTTGATAATTGATAAAGATTCTCCGGCGAAACAGTGAGAATTCGTATCAAACGGGCGATAGAATTTCCACATGCGGACATGCCATTCTGTCCACTTGTGATGAATGATGATAAAGGCCGCCAGGCCGGCATCAGTACCTGCCATCTGGTGCTGGTCCGGGTGGTCAGAGAGTAGTAATGGCTTGGCTTTCAAGGCACTTGTCGGCCTCCTCGTGATGGCGACGGGTTAGCTGAGAATGAGATGCCGCCCGGCAGGATTTGGTGGAGCGTGACCGCAACGGCGCACCATCATCCAGCGTCCATATTCAACCCGTTTGGCAGAGACGTGATTATCTGCTCATTTGTTTACTGCTTTCCACGACGATATTTCATATCATATCATAAACGTTCAGTCCTCCACAAGCCACAGCCAGCCAAAGCGGTGGCGTGCCCCCTGGTGCACACACCTTTTTCAACGCGATCTTCTACGCCGTACTCCGGTGTAGTCACGTGTGCTGGAGATGATTGTCCATAGAGAACCATTTTGTTGTCGATACGGCTACAGACTGCAGTACGTACAGTAGTTCGTATTCCGTCGTAAATGGCCTCCGGACCACGGAGTCCGGACAGAGCCACGCGATGTGTCTGCTCAGTTGCTCGCTACGAGTACTCCTATTTGCTTCGTACCTGTACGATGACCGTGACCGAACCCTGCAGAATCGATGACGCGACGCAGCACTTCAGCAGCAGGCCCTGTACAAGGAATCCAGCCAGCCGGCTCTCCTTCAAGTCCTTCCCGAGGCAGGTACTGGTTGCCCGGGCCTTGACGTTTGCATAGAGCATTAAATGTAGGTAAAAAAGATAACTAATTGCACAATTTAGTTGGAAATCACGAGATGAATCTTTTAAGCTTAGTTGATCCACGATTGGACAATATTTATCAAATAAGACAAAAGTACTACTATTCATCAATTTGAAATTTTCTTCAATCTAAACAAGGCCCCGGTCTCGACCGAATAGGACGGGCGTGTCAGGCAGTCAAGGGATGTGTAGGACCGGCACGAACTACCATTACGCACTGCCAAGTCCGCCCTTCTCCTGCCGTCTGCCAACAAGACCCACCCCAGCGGCCCAGCCTGCCAGCCATGAGCTCCATGACCATGATCCGTCTCGTCCCATCGATGAAGCAAGGCACCAAACCAACGTTGCCCGCGCGCGCCGCATGCCCTCCAACGAAAACGAATGAGAGCCTGCCGGGCCGGGCGGGGCGGGGCAGCTCGCGCGCGTTGGCGTGGCGTCCGTCCCGCGTCCCCAATCCGAAAGCGGCGCGGGCGCGCCGCGCGCAACGCCGCAACCACTCGGCAGTCCCCACGCGGTCCGCGCCCACTGCCGGCCCCGCTCACTAGTCCACGGACTGCGGGCCCCGACGGCAGAAAAATTATTGGGCGACCAGAAGAGCACTACCGAGGCCTCGGTTAGATGGTTGAGGTTTCACGTCGAATATTACACGGTCGAATATTAATAAAAAAATAAATTATAGAATCATAAATTACAAGATAAATTTATTAAATCTAATTAATTCATCATTAGCATATATGTTATTAATTAGATTTAAAAGATACGTCTCTTGAAGTAATTGTAATGTGTATAATTAGTTATTTTTTAAGTTTGTATTTAATTTTTTATGTATGTATCAAATATTCGATGTAACAGGAGTAAAATGTTTAGAAATAAACAGTCTGTTTGGTTGGCTGGTTCATGAAAAAATACTGCTAGCTGATTTATATAAAAAAAAATACTATTCTGACTAAAAATTTACGATCGTTTACCATCGGGCACAGCCAAACGAACGGGCCGAAGATCCAAACCGAACGCGGACGGTCAATTAAACCGGCCGCACCACGTGCCGCGCACAGTGGCGTGGTGGGGGTGGGACTCGACTCGAGCAACTTCCGGGAAGGCACGCACGCACCTCATCTCGAGACGGCTATAAAGCAAAAAAAACGGGGCGGAAAAAATATTCGGGCGCTGCAGTTTTTGGTTCTTGGGTTGGGAGGAGAGGGATAGAAGGAATCAGATCGGCGCAGATGAGACTGGAGAGAGAAGGGAGGTCAGATCAGGCGAAGACGCAAGCGGCAGGAGGAGGAGGAGGAGGAGGAGGAGCAGGCGGATTAGGGAGTGGTTGGCCCGTCGCCGTCGCAAGCCAGTGAGCTGCCAAGGAGCACTCCTTTTTAATCGCTGCGGCGCCCGCGCCTGCGTAGGCGCGCGCGTCTGCTCCTGTCGTCCGCACTCAGCGTGAGTGAGCTCTGGGCCAGACTGGAGCGCTCCTCAGGTACTAGTTCATTGTATTTTCGCCATTCATTTCTCTTTTCTTTTTCGCCCGTCTGTGTGAGACGATGTTGTTTGTGCGGTCCCGGGGAGTGGAGCGGTAGGAGAGGGATACGAGATTTGACTTTCTTTTTTTTCCCCAAAGTTTTCTCGATCCATCCCGCTGATATTTGGCGATCTTCCTGCCTGACTGAGCCGCAGGTAGATATCCTGGTCGTCTTGTTCAGATTGCTGATTTCCTCTCGAGGTATATTGGGATGCTTCTATTCCACGCAAGCGTCTGATCTTGTTGCTCTTGCCTCTGGGGCCGTGGATTCCGCCGCTTCTGCGTTTGAGGAAAGTTTTTTGGCTGCTCACTTTGCACTGCACGGCAGCTGTGTGAGGGACTTGTTCTTCAGCCATTGCTGCGCTTTGATTTGCATGGGGTTACTAGCAATTTAGTGGGAGTGGTAGCTGTAGATTAGTTCTGATTATGATGTCGCTTATCTCACCTCGTCATCAGTGAATGAGTCGAGCTGCGGCATCTGGGAAGAATTGAATTTGTTTGATGACCCAATGATGCTCTATATTTGCTACTGTAGTGTTTGCACTAATTGAATCTTTCTGTTTGTGTACAATCCATTCATCATTAACGCAGTAGATTTGTTTCTATCTACCTTCTGCCAGTCTACTTCTTTGATAGTTTGATTATTTTCTATAGAAAACTCGTACTGCCTTTAATTTAACATGGCAATAAATAATTTCTTCTTCTATATTAAGAATATTTTTTTTTACATCACTGTTCTTCTAGTGGTATCTTTGATCTACCCTATCATCTGCTTGTTTATTGTCGGTTGGTATGCGATGTACTGTGCCTTCAGTTCTGCTTAATCTGGGGAAACTGACAACGATTTGTACCAGAGGACACAGATTATCAGCTGGTTGTCGGTGACACGGCAAGATGTCGCTAGCCAAGAAGGAAGAGGTACTCAGAAACTTCCTCCTCGCAGTTCAATTCTGGTTGTTTGAACGTCTCTTTCACGTTTGCGTAAAAATCCTGGGTGTTTTATGAGCAGGTTTGCAGTCACCGACTTGTACCACCGTTGGATGAGCCTGGGGTTGGTGTGCCTATTAAGAAGAGGCCAGTTCTCTTGTCCGACAGATCGGTTGCATCTGCCATACCACTCTCGATAAAGCCCCCATCTCCAACGAAGACGATGCCTGTTACTGCTACAGGGACAGGCCGCCGCGAGGAACCATTCTTCAACATTGGTAACTCAGACACAAATGTCATCACCAAAGGTAAGGGAATCCCTGACACCCAGATCCAAGACCATGCCAACACGTTGTGTACTGCGCTATCCATGGCCAATGGCAACGGAGTGCTATTTACTGGATCAATTGAGATCCCTTCTACTGCAGATAGTGCTACAAGGACTTCTGCACCAGTTGCTGAATTGCAACGTCCAAATTTTTTGGCTCTGGATTTACAGTTACCATCTCGTCAAAGTGGCAAAAATAATAACTATGGCTCACTTGTGAAGGAAGAGAAACTGGACCAGAGTCTTTCTGAACACCACAATAACGTTCCTATTGCAAATGAAATCAATGCTTCTGGGAATAGTATTGTTGGGAGACTACCTAACTTGGATCTGAATATACTGCCAGACCCAGCTGATTCACTTGAAGGTTTGCCTAAAATGCATGAAAGTGGGAGTGGGTTGTATCATCATAGAACAATTCAACATCAGAAAGCTCAGGTGACCCCAGCGGCAGCTATTTCTACAATAAGCAGTGGAATAGGTCGAAATATTGGCAGTACTCTGAACATGTCTAATTCATATGGGCTTTCTCATAAGTCTGGACCAGCTGATGTTACCTTAGATTTGCAACTTAAACCACCAGCTAGACCTGAGCTAGGGATAAACTGGAAAGGACTTGCTCCTGCTCCAGAACTGAGTCTCTCTCTATTTGGTAAGCCTATGGATGAGCCCAAGTCTCTTAGCACCCCTAATGCTTCATTTGATTCTGGGACTGCTGGAAGTTCCAAAAAGGTCAATGAGGAGGCACCTGCTACACTTGTGTCAGATGATGCACCAGTTGAGAAGATTGTAGCACCCATGCCCTGCAATGTAAATCCTCAGAATACTACATCAGCAACTGTTTCTGGAATTGATCAGCTGCCATCTAATAATTTGGTGAAGAAAGAACCTGAAGAAATATCCCAGCAGCATATTCTTGACGGTGCTGAAAAGGCCAATCTATCAGAACAACAAAGTGTTGGACTAGTTATCAGTTGTGCTGAATCTGAAAAGACTGATAGTGCACCCCAAGGTCCCCGTAAAACTGGGTTTGATTTGAATTCTGACATCTCTACAAATAATATTATTATCCATAATGGGCCTGATGTAGCAGCAGTTAGTGTCCCAGTACCAGGTGAAAGTTTACCTGATACTTCCCACGCCAAGACCATGCCTGCTGTTCCTGAAGTTGACAAATGTGTGAAGCATGAAGAATCCACAAGTGCTACCCCTAGTCTCCCTGTTGTAGAAACAGGAAGTGGTCATACTACACTGTTGATGGAAGCAAAATCACTGCCTTCGCAAAGTAATGTTGCCAGCCCTTCTGTTGGGTTATGTGAATCATCCAGCCAGCCCACTGTTTCTACTGTTTGCAAACCACCAGCCAGCCAGCCCACTGTTTGCAAACCACCAACCAGCCAGCCCACTGCTCATGAGGATACGAGACAGAGGTCTTGTGATGCTAATGAATCTAGTGGTGCATCACCAAGTTCCTCCAGTCCTCCAGTTGAACCTTTGCCTTTTAATTCTCTGGAGAATGCTATTGTTGATGGTATGTCACAAGGGAGTGCTGAAATGGACTGTTCAGATGATGATGGTAATACTGTTTCACGAATTCCAACTACAAATAAGCCTCATGGTGAGCCATTGGGGAATGTCCCCCCAATCAGCAAGGATGGTATCAATACTGATAACTTAAGCAAAGAGCTAAAGAAAGAACACGATAGTGATATGCATCAAGATTGTTCATCTATGACAAATAAGGTTAATATTGATCCTATTGAAGGTGGCAAGTGTATTAAAACAAAAGTTGGTGTTGTCAGCCATGCAGGTCAGCAGGGGCTCCGAAATGAGGTTATTGTTAGTGAAAACTCTAAAGGCAAGCAATCTTTGAATTCTGATAAGAATATCCCAGTAAATAATACTGACAATAGCATACATGATGCTAAGACTGCCACAGGTTCCAGTACCACACATCTCCAAAAGTCATCAGCTTTGCCAAAATCTGATTCCCCTAAACTGCAACCTACCAAGCATTCTCCTAAGACTTTAGATAGCTGTCTTGAGAAGACTAGAAGCCCAGATATAAAGTCTCCAAATGGTATGCAAGCTGGAAGTTGTAGTGAGAACCATGCAAAAATTGCTGCTTTGAAGACAGAGCATCAGACTAAAAGTGAAGAGGTCGGTAAACACTCTGATTTGCGCCCAAGAGACTCTGTCCTGGGTGAAGACTCAGAACTTGATGGCGCTTCAAGCAGTCATCAGCATAGTGAATATGGCAAGAAGTCAGCGTCTGAAAAGTCAGAACATGACAAATCCAAACCTGACTCTTGTAACACATCTCTACAGAATGAAAAAGATGGACAACTTGTTGGGGCAAATTGGACACTGGGGCATGTTTATGTGAATAGGTATGTTTCATGTCATCTGTTTCCATTGTGGGATACTACAGTAATCATGACTCAAGGTCCTCTTGCGTATGGTGCCTAGGTGTGCATGGTTTTATGTTTGGCTTGAATTATAAAAGTTTTACCTCCTTTTGTCCATGTGCCATTTTTACAGGAACGAAAGATGGGAGAGATTCATGGAGTCCGAGCGAGAAAAGAACAATGGAGAATGCCATGGTGGCAGACATGCATCTGACGTTATGAACAAACGAATGACAAACCACCGTGGTGGTTGGCGGGGTGCTGGATCCCGTGGCCATCTGAGGAACTTCCGAGGTCCAAGAATGAGCAATGAGTTTGTTGATGAATCTATTGGTGGCAGGAGGCGTTCATTTGAAGATGAACCTGGGCACATCCGAGGCCCACATAGGAGGCGTCATTCACCACCACATGGCTGCATCATGAGAGAGATGGACATTGAAAATTTCTATGGAAGAGAGATTCCAGACTCTAGGCTGCTGGCCCGTGGGCAAATAGAAGATCTCCCAGATGACATGATGGATGATAGGTTTTTTATGCCACATTCCCATAGACACCGTGGTCAAGGTGATCATGGATTCATCCACAGAGACAGGAGCCATTCGCCTGCACACAGAAGGGGTGGCCATGTGCATTTCCATCGGGGACGATCACCTGAAGCGATGCACAGATCACCGCCACTAATGCGAACTGACAGACCATACTTGCCTCACCGCCGTCACAACGGAAGCCATGATGAGAGAGAAGTCATGCAGAGAAATGTGAGGAGGTGCGCCATGGAAGGTGATGCCTTTGAGCCACCGCTACATGCTGCTCACCTAGCTGGACTCCATACAGAAGAGGAACTTGTGGGTAGAAGGAAGCATAGGGAGCGGAGAGCATATCTTCATTCTCCGGTCAGTGATGAAGACGAGATGCTCTCCTACCAGACAGAGGATGACATGGAATTTGCTGAAGGAGGTGTTGGTCCACGGGAGCACGATGGCCGCTTCAGGAACAGGATGGGGCACAGCAGGGCAAGAGGAGAACAAGAGGATGGGTACAGGCACCGTGGTGGTCATCAAGGGTGGCGAGACAGTGACTCGAATGACAGACCAAAAAGGAGGAGGTACTGACCTACTCACAGCATGACCGGCTAATGAAGACGACGTTGGCCTTTGGTTGGACTGACTGAGGGCATCTGCCACACATCTCTCAGTCTCAGCCAAACCCAGCACCTTTTTGCCAGCGTCTTCCATTCCATATATTGGTTTGTTTGTTGCATTATTTTCTTAGGAGAACATGGTGCTGCAGTGTGATGCTCCCAGACACCTGCAGCGTCTAAAGCATAGTCCTCTCTAAAGTAGCCCTGGATCCTGCTCCTTTTACAAGCTGAGCTGCTAGTACATGTGGATGATGAAGGTGGAGACACTGAAATTTGAGGCCAAGCTCAGTGAAATAAGACTCTTCCGGCATGTGCTATTTTTGCCTGGCTGCAACTGAGCAAGGAGGCGAACCTGTTTGGGCAAAAAGCTACACAATACTTTTACATGCGTGCATGGGTGCTGGTGGGACCTTGTATTAAAGACCGACTTGTCTCTATAATTTGGTTTTGAGTTGATGGGAGTACAGCTGCTATGGGACCGTACCTTTGTGGTCTGGTCCACGTCGTTGCTGTCTGGTTGGATTGGCTCGCCCGACATTCCATGGGTATACAGCTAGCGGGCTAATATGCACCGAATAAAGATTTGTGTTGACTGTTGAGTCTTGTTTTGGCACACCGTCCCTTTGGGGGCCTAGTCGTGGTGTGGAAAAGGTGAGCCGGGCGTGAAGGCGACAACGCCACTTCGGTGAAATTTCACATGATCAATGGATGCTACAACTGTGCCGGGCGTGGAACGGGAAGGAGCTGCGAAGCAGCTGCTGCGTGCTCCAGGGAATCGGTGTGTGTTGGTGCTTGGCTCGTTGACGAGCTTTGGTTGGTCTAGTCGTGCTTGACAGCTCGAGTGATTTGGCATCTTCATAATTCTCCTTTTGTGGTCCAGCCGTCCAGGCGTTGTGTTGTGCCACTGTCGATCATGGGGGTTTGAGATTGACGCGACCCGAATGTGAATGCGCGAGCCCGATGAGAATCCATTGATTTGTGTTTGGCGCTTGGCAAATCGGCGCTTGACCGGCGTTGCGCTTAGACGGGCAAGTCGTCGCCTGCGCCTAGCAAATCCACACGCGTTGGCTTGCTTTCTCGAGCTGGCAAGTCATGGCCGATTTGGTGCGTGAAATGGCGTCGAGAGCGGCGGCGACTGCAGGTCTAGTAGTCTGTGGTCCGATTGTGATGCGTCAGACTATTCTTTGTGAAGGAGCCATTCAGCAATGCAGCAATTCATACCGACAGACATGCTGCGGACAGCTCTCAACAAACTACAGCATCACAAAGCCATAGTAGTAAACTCACGCCTTTCGAGATTAATTTCTCAGTTCTCTCAACAACAGCATCACAAAGCATTTTGCATAACGTGACCGATGAAATGAAATGAAATTAAAGGTGTTAAAACGACTGTTAAAGATCAAGCTCTTCTTTGCTCGAATGTCCGACATTTCCCAGTTCTCACAACACACATATTCCTGTAAGGCACATCGAGAGGTAAAATTACTAGAAAGACGCACCCTACCGGAGCAAAAAAAAAAAAAACTCGCCATTTCACTTCGCCGGCGGCCCCGGCCACGTGCTGATCCGCTCCTTCTCGTACTTGACGAACAGCGCGGCGGCCGCGGCGATGGTGTACGCCTGCAGGAACAGCGTGGCCGGCTGGTGGTACTTCACCAGGGCCTGCCCGGAGCCCAGCTCCACGAGCAGCACCGCTGCGAGGCCCACCGCGGCCAGCGCGCCGTTGAGCCGCTCGCTGTACGCGGTGAAGCCGAACTCGACGGGCGCGCCGAGCGCCGACCGGGGCTCCCGCAGCGGCACAGGCGGGAGCGTCACGGCGTTGGCGGACGCGGACGACGCCGCGCCCTTCTTCTTGCGCGCGCCGCGCTTCTTGGGCCCGACGCGGGACTTGATCTGTAGGACGCGCTGCTCGAAGTCGTCGTCCGCGGTGGCCGTCTTGGTAGCAGCCGGGGGTGTCTGCTCCTGGTCGGCTGCTGCGGTGTCCTCGCCGGAGGAGGCCGCACGGGGAGGGAACGGCAGTAGCAGCAGGGCGCGGTGCCGGAGAGGGGAGCGGAGGGTGGTGGGAGCGAACGGGCTGGAGAGCGGCGTCGCCATTGCTCCTCTTGGCGCGTGCACGCACCAGCACTTCATGGCGCGGGCGCGAGCGGGTGCCTGCAGCTTGCTTCTCGTCTTGGTCTGGCTGGCCTCTGCTTTTGGATAGGGTCTTGGTTGGTTGGCTGGCGAGTGGCTCCGGTGGTTGCACGGTGCATTGAAAACTGCCTCATGCAGCGTTGCGGTCGTGTGATGAGATATTTTTCCGTTAGAAAATTCGGGCCAAAATAGCTCGGCTTGTATGCGTCGCTGTCACGTTCACAGTTCGGCCTCCTTTTCCTATGGGCTTCTGCGTTTCTGCCCGTAGGACCTATTTGGCACGGCTCATGTCGGTTTCGGTTTCATCTATTTTGCACAAATCGAGGTACTATAGCATGAAGCCGTTTTATAAGCCGGGGTTAAAATGAACTAGAAGCCGAAAAAAACCAGTTTTTCTGGCTTCACCGACTTTAGTTTCACAGGTAAAATAATTTTGGATGAGCCGTGCCAAAAGGAGCTGTAGTCTCCATGCAGACACACGCCCGGGCTAAAAATGTAATGGGCCTTTAAACCCACCACATTAGCACGATTCTGTTTTAGATACTATAGTCGTCTCTTCAGTCACTGAGCGGTGAACGCATTTAACCTCACAAAACCCATTAGCTCCTGAGATGGAAGCCGTGTCCACGTCGGCAGAATGACCGTTAGATCTCCCAATCCGACGGCCCAGGCCCCCAGCAAGAATTTTCTAGAATCGGCTTCGGATTACACTGTGGGCTTTCTCCAGCTTCTCCACCGATTTCTTGTGTTACGACCGTTCCCTCCTAGCTTCTCTACAGAATCATAGCTCCCAAATATATAGTTAGGACTCCAGCTTCTTCCGTCCTCGGCCCATACTCTTCCCGACCCCGACGTCTTCCCGCACCACGGCGCCTAGGCCGCTCCCGACGCCGTCTTCCCTTCCTCTCTCCTCTCCCTCTCCCTCTCCCTCTCCCCCGGCGTCGCGGTGTGCCTGCCGGGCCCCAAAGCCGCCGCCTCACCGCGCGGCGCGCTGCCTGGGCGACGGCGCCGCCGGTTTGGTGCACGGCGGCGCGCGTGGACCCCGGCGGCAGCCGTCCCCACCATGGCACGACGCTAGCAGGCACCGCCGGTGGCTGCCGGTGTGGCTGCCCCACGGCGCTGACTGCTCCCGCCGGTCTGCGTGTGCTCCACGAAACCCTAACTCCCTGTGCTTGACGACCGCGAGCTGCTCCCGGCGACGCGACCGCTCGGATCCTCAGCATTGGACTGTTAACAAGTAATGTGGTCATTGAATTATTGGTCTCACAACAATTTCTGTACAGTTAGTCAGTCTGCTAATGGTCTGTAGTGGATCTTGTGTAGGTGCAATTTTTACCTGACTATGGTGTATAAAATCGACTATTCAATTCTTCTGCTTTTATTTCAAATTCAGTTTTTGTTCCCTATATATCTAAATATCTGCCAACTTTTGATTGTAGGTATGTTCCCCAGTTTATGAATTTTGAAACTTTGATTTCACATTGAGGCAGTTCATGTACACTTTTTTTATTGCACTATGCGATGTGCAACCGAATAAGACCTAAAATGAATAGCGTAGAGCATCGACCTCGCTCTATCTGTTCTAG
Organism: Miscanthus floridulus; assembly: GCF_019320115.1. NCBI lineage: Eukaryota > Viridiplantae > Streptophyta > Magnoliopsida > Poales > Poaceae > Miscanthus > Miscanthus floridulus. The sequence continues at coordinate 167,235,802 of NC_089580.1, forward strand.
CACCAGTTAATACATGATTTCATTTGTTCTGACTAATTTTATGTGTTCCGCCTAATTTATGTAATTGTTTTTTATGTGTGCACAGGTTGTGCTGAATCTACTTCCTTTGCAAAGCACTGTTGCTGCAGGTATACATATATGTGTTGAGCCTTTGTAAATATGCCCATTTATTGCTGAATGTTAAATAGCTATTGCACTTATTTGGGGACTTTTATACCATACACAGTACTGTGAAATTTGTTTAATTTTGCTTGCAAGATAATCCATTTTGTTTTTTCATGTTGTCCCATTGTAACACATTATGATAGGATAGTTCCTGCGATTAATTGGTTCAGAGCCTTTTGAAACCAATTTTTCTGATAGTCTGCTACTTTTTTCTTTTTTATCATTTTCGACTGACCCTCCTCCCTTTTAAACATGATGTCAGATGAAACAGTGCAGACTAAAAGGTGTCCGCGGAGAAAACTGTGCTAGGGACGGCAAGCACAAGGTGATTGATTTACAGGTTGGCAACTTGCTTAATGCCTCATTTGTAGTAAGGAATGCTTCTTTTCAATGCATGGTGTTCATACTAAGTACAAAAAATTCAGTCTCATGTCATCTAACAGTGGGGGCTTCCCCTACTGTTTTCCTGGTTAGAAAAAAAAGGGTTCTGTTTTGATTCCTTATATTGATCTGAGTTACCTTATGTTACCAGAATAGGATGTTGTTTGACTACTTTGTGAGATTTTAAAAAGTAATGTTGTAAATTTGCTAGGGTCTGCTCATTAGCTATTCAAACCACAGTGCTTCAAATGAAATTAGGCTCATTATTTGATCATTGTTAACCAGAAATAGAAGTACGACTATCAGGCTAAAAAAATCCTTTTCCCGCTATAAAAAAGGACCATCTGCTTAGCATACTAATACTATCTAGGATATGTAATTTTAGTGTCTGCAATTCTAGCTTCAATGCATTTTTTATTAGAAGTTGTCCTGAATGTAAAGCTACAGGAAAAAATAGATAGTGGCTTAATATCCCAGAGGAAGCACAATGTTCTTAAAAGTGACAATTGTCTTGCTGAATTCAGCCGCAATGTCCTAACTTGGTGTTTCTCTCACATGGTTAGTAGTTTTGGTCTTGTCCTGCTACCATTCTTCTATGGTCTTTCCTGAGCTGACAGATGTTTCCTATGAATCATGTGTCTGAATTGCTAATATGTCCATGCTTTGGTTGCCATGTAATGAAAATAGATCTCTTTGTTCCGTCTCTGCGGATCCGTGGCATTAGCAAAGCATTATTCTCCCTTTTATGTTGCAAAGTGATCTTTCAACAACAACAACAACAACAAAGCCTTTAAGTCTCAAACAAGTTGGGGTAGGCTAGAGTTGAAACCCAGTAGAAGCAATCAAGGTTCAGGCACGTGAATAGTTGTTTTCCAAGCACTCCTATCTAAGGCTAAGTCTTTGGGTATATTCCATCCTTTTAAGTCTCCTTTTACTGCCTCTACCCAAGTCAACTTCGGTCTTCCTCTGCCTCTCTTCACGTTACTATCCTGGCTTAGGATTCCACTACGCACCGGTGTGGATTTTGTACTACATATGTTGGATTCTTGAAAACTGCAATACTTTGCTTGTTACACAGTAAATTGTTAGTCCATACTTAGTTCATCAGACGACCTCAAATGGTTAGACCAATTATTTAAGTTTGAGTTACGCAATTACATGCTTTCCAGTCGACTTTGAGCCTAAAATAAATTGTTACTACATAAATAATTAGCCAATCCTTCTGCAACCAAACAGTTCTGCATGAACTGCTAATTTAGCAATGCAATTTTAGGGCTCTGCAGCCTCGGCTTATTCTTTTTTTCTGGTGATGCAAATTTATATCTATTTCTATGCACTGGGTGTGTTTTTCTGGTTGAATGGGCGGCCTAAAGTCACTGCACATGCTTCATAGAGTACCGTTCACATAATCAAAACCAATGATTAATCAGTTCTTAGCTATTTCATTTTTTCTAACACAAAAAACAATATTCAGGAATTGACCAGTTCAGTTTTTTTTTTTAATGGATATTGTTTTTACATTTCCAGTGCATACAAAAAAGGCATTAATGCAGACTTGGAATCTCATAAGCCATTGCAGCGTCAAACGAAACATATTTGGATGTCTGGCAAAACATATTTTAACAAGTATAGATCAAAGAAATCTATGCCTAAATTGTATGCATGTATACAAGTTAGTCCGGAAGGGATGCATGTGTTTGCTGGATTAGTTTTTTAATTCGGTGCTGAAACTCGAAATGTTCAGAACTCTGCACTGGCGCCATAATTTAGACATATAATCAGTTATAACTAATCTTAGTTTGTTCCTATACAGTGATGCGCCTCAGAATTTTTCCATGCCTGTATCACTATGTTTTCTCATTTGGGGCTAAAGCAAACTCAGGTTCCAGCTTATGAAAATAAGTTGTTGGTGGTCTGGTGGAGGATTTCGCAACAACAAAGTGAAAAATCTAGAAATGAAAGGTATGTGCTTCTCTCCATTATAATTCTTCACAGGCTCTTATTTCGTAGAGTTCCTGTCAGTGTCACATGGCCTTGTTACGAATTCTCTGTTCTTGAGATCATCAGGTTGTTAGGCTTTCGGCGCAAGCTAGAATGACATCGGTAATAACATGTCAAGCCCTTGTGAAAAAATCAGCTCTCCAGAAAGTGGTTAGTGACACATCTGTTTTTTCTTTATCTTCTACACAGTTTTTCTTATTTTGTTATGACCTTCCATTTGATTGAAATATTACGTGGTTGCATGAAATAGATATCCATAAACAACCCTCAAAGGGACCTTCCTGATCTGGTTGGTACCAAGATTGAGGAGCCTAAGAATGGTTCTAATGTGTTTTAAGGAGTCATGTTCTAATGGTACCTTTTAAAAAGCGATGAGAATAGCAATTTAAGATTCTGCCTTACTGCTATGGTAACCTCTAAAAAAACGATAACTTTAGTGCTTTAGGCTTGCGCATTACTGCCTCTGTAACTTATTGCTCAGCAATGTTACAACTCTTCTGATGTCGTTCACACTTCCAGTGACCACACATTCCATATGTACTTATCCCTATGCAGGAGGCGACTTATAACCCTATTATTGGCCTACTCTACAAAAGCTTAATCTCTAAATTTAATTTGCACAACCTTACCGCTGCTGTAGCCGTTTACTTATCAACATCGTCAGCCTCACAACATGTTTACATCTGTGCAGACACTTCTAACAATTCCACAATGGACACCTCAGACGACGACAATCAAGGCTGGGAATCCGACTGCAGCAACATGTCCCACTGATCGTTCCTACAGCTACCTCCAAGTGTAGAAGAGGCTCCAATCAAGTTGCATAGTTACTACAGTCCCCACTAGACGCTGCTGCATCTACTTGCTCCTAGCCTTGTATTATAGTTCAACCCGATGAACTGTAATGCTTTGGTATACCTACCGTACTTCGTGGTTTAGCAAGCCAGATCTTTCTTGGTATATATGTAGACCCAAAAACATGTGCTGCTAAACTCCTGCCAAGTGCTATACAGTTAGCTCCATGTATAATATTTGTATAATTATGCTTCAACCCGCTACTATATTAGTCCATATTATGCATGCCATGCAATGTCGAGTATACATTTCTGTGTCTTCGAATTTGTGCCCGCATTTGCGCCCGCGATGGCGCGCGCCCTGCCACTAGTTGCTATACAATGCTGTGTCGCATGTAATATTTCGGAGATAGTTCACATGGAAAAAGAAAATAGAAAAGATATAAAAAAATAGTTTTACGAAACTGTTAGTTAGCAATTTTTTTTATGCGTTCGGAAGGTTGCTTTAGAGGTGCTTGGAGTGACCAAAGAGAGCGGATGTTACTCGAAAGACACCTGGTGAAATAAAAATGTGCAAAAGGCTATTAAGGAAAATGAGTGCTATAAATGCTTGTGCTAGGACAGGTGTGTAGACAACATAGAGAAGTACAAGGTGACAAAGAAAACCACAAAACGAGCGGTGAGTGAGGCAAAGGGACGTGTCCATGAGGACCTTTGTCAACGTTTGAGGACGAAGGAAGAGGAGAAGACCATTTATAGGATGGCTAGGGCTCGCGATAGGAAGACAAGGAACTTCAATCAAATTAAGTGCATAAAGGATGAGAAAGAGCAGCTCTTGGTGAAGGGGGATGAGATTAGGCATAGATGGTGAGAGTATTTTGATAAATTATTCAATGGTGAGAACGAGAACACCAACGTTCAACTAGACGACTCGTTTGATGACACTAACAGGCGCTTTATGTGGAGGACTCAAGAATCGGAGGTCGGAGAAGCCCTAAAAAGGATGAAAGGGGGCAAAGCGATGGGCCCTAAAAAGGATGAAAGGGGGCAAAGCGATGGGCCCGGATGGTATCCCAATCAAGGTGTAGAGATGTCTCAGAAATATAGCTATAGTATGGCTAACCAAGATATTCAATAATATCTTTCGATCGAACAAGATGTCTGAGGAGTGGAGAAGAAGCATATTGGTACCAATCTACAGGAATAAGGGAGACATCCAAAGTTGTACTAATTATCAAGGAATTAAGTTGATGAGTCACACTATAAAGCTATGGGAGAGAGTCATCGAGCAGCGCCTGAGAGGAATGACGCAGATATCTACGAACCAATTTGTTTTCATGCTCGGAATATCAACCACAGAAGCAATCTTCCTAATAAGACAAGTTATGGAGCAGTTCAGAGAGCAGAAGGACCTGCACATGGTTTTCATTGACTTAGAGAAGGCTTATGACAAGATACCAAGAAATATTATATGGTGGGCTTTGGACAAGCATAAAGTCTTATCAAAGTACGTGACCCTCATCAAGGACATGTACAACAATGCTGTGACTAATGTTCGAACAAATGATGGTAACACAACTTACTTCCCGATTAAAATAGGACTTCATCAAGGGTCATCCTTGAGCCCGTACCTCTTTGCTTTGGTAATGGATGAGGTTACCAGAAACATTCAAGAGGATATACCTTGGCGTATGTTGTTTGCTGATGATGTAGTGCTAGTGGACGAAAGCCAGACGAGAGTAAATAGGAAACTAAAGTTGTGGCGGCAGACCCTTGAGTCTAAAGGTTTTAGATTAAGTAGAATTAAAATCGAATACATGATATGTGACTTTGGCGGAGTTGCATAAGAGGAGGGAAATGTGAATTTAAAAGGTCAAGTAGTGCCTAAGAAGGATACCTATCATTACCTAGGATCGATGTTACAGAGAGGTAGAGACATTGATGCGGACGTTAGCCATAGAATCAAAGCATGGTGGATCAAGTGGCGACAAGCTCCTAGCGTTCTTTGTGACAAGAGGGTACCACAAAAGCTAAAAGGCAAGTTTTATAGAACGACGATTAGACCGGCTATGTTGTATGGAGCAGAATATTGGCCTACAAAGATTCGTCATGTTCAATATCTGAGTGTTGTAGAAATGCGTATGTTGCGATGAATTTGTGGTCACACAAAAATGGACCGAGTTAGGAACGATGATATACGTGACCGCCTAGGGTTAGCACCAATTAAAGAAAAGCTTATCCAACATCGGTTGAGGTGGTTTGGTCATGTCCAAAGGAAACCATCAGAGGCACCAGTGTATTGTAGAGTCCTAAGTCAAGCTAATAATGTGAGGAGATGTAGAGGTAGACCGAAATTAACATGGGGGAGACAATAAAAAGAGATTTGAAAGCTTTGGATATACCTAAAGATCTATGTTTGAATATGAGTGCTTGGACAGCAGCTATTGATGTGTCTGAATCGTGAATATGGGCTTTTGGTGGGTTTCAACTCTAACCTATCCCAACTTGTTTAGGACGGACAGACTTTGTTGTTGTTGTTGTTGTTGCGAATTACACAAGTACAGACGCAGACGCTTAACACGTGGGCACACTCATCCCTATGAATATATGTATATAAACCCTACTCTTATGAGCACATTCGAAAGACTGTACCGGCACATCTCGAAATTGACAAAGTCACCGCAAACGCCTCGCTAAATTATGAACGTGCAAATAAGAGGATCCCAATTAGCATCCCAAGGTCTTGTTTCTTCCCTTTTTTTCTCCTTCTGGCTTTAATCTCCTCAAAAAGAGGATGTCAATTCACAATTATTACACGATGAACCTATCAAAATTCAAAAAATACTACCGCCACATAGACAATGTGCATCATTGTTGAATTCTAACCGTAAAAGGGCATCCATGGGATGCACAAGTCCATAGCCATCGACTCCAAGGTGTAGTCGACTTGTAATGGCTCCATCTAGACCTCACATTGCTGCAATCACGTCCAGAGCTAAGTCTGTTTCCATGAACAAAACCTCTAAAAAAGTTTTGAATTGTTTTTTTTATCATAATCAACCAGTACCTCAATTTTGTTAGATATTTAGGTATTTTAAGGCATAATTTAATGTGCACATGTGATCTATTAGTAATAGCATACATGAACATATTGATCATAACAAATATAGTGTTAAAAACACTAAAAACAGTGTGTAAAGTAGTATACTCCAAGGCGGGACCAGTGTCGGAGGCATTGTCGATGCCATTCACATTGTTGACACAGTGTGTTGCGTGAAGTAGTGGACCACAAGCGATATAGGCACAGTGCAGTCCTATGAGCAACCACTAGGAACAAGATGTGCTTAGGTAGTGGTTTGCTGGGAAGAAAATGATGCAGTGGCAATCAACAGGAAGAAGACATCGCAGATCACCAGGAACAGGAGCAGTCGCGCGTTGCGCTCCTCGAAAACCTGATTCTCCCGCACACCTGAGCAGGTGCCGCAGATAGGCATAGGTTCCGGAGGCCTGCTCTTCCAATCTCTTTGTGCGCGCATAAGATCAGAACGGGGAAATTTGGAAAGCAGCATGAACAAAGAAAAGTGCGGTTGTTCTAAGTGTTGTTTCATAATCTCTTTGTGGACGCCTACACTAACAACCAATTGGCTTCACTAGCACAGTCACCTTAGATATACAAGCAAATGGCCATACATGGTGGGTTTAAACGCGTATTTGAAGTTGGGCCAGTATTTAGAGCGAAATCAAATACACACTGTCATCTCTGCGAGTACATTGGCCTATATGTAGAAATGGAAATAAAGGACCACTATTTTGAGGTATGGGAGATACTATTGCTTTTTTACTAAAAAAATGCAATTATTCATTTGCTGAAGTAACAATGACAATGTATGACAGAGGTCTGCGATATTGTCCTTGTAAATTTGTTCAAACATCTAGAAGAGAAATACAAAGAAGATCTTGAAGTCATTAAAAGACAGCATCCATTTGAACCTGTAAAGGTACAGCGCAGTCGATTGAATTTGGTACTGTGCCTAGCTGATGAGCTAGCTTCATCTAATTGTGCCTACCTGATGAGCTAGCTTCATCTAATTGTTTAATTGATTTATGCAGTATCTGAATAAAAACATTGAAGCTTAGATATGATGAAGGAATTGGTACGCTCAAGGTATGTAATGTTGAAGTGTTGAATTGACATTGCCAAATACTGAGTAGTAAGTAGTCTTTTTTTCTAGATAATGATTGGATATTTATCTTATTGGCAAGAAGCTAGATTTCAAATTAACTACAGAGATGATCTTAACACTGAAGCAGAAAACAAACTAAGCCAACTTGTCCATGACAAGTATGTGGGTTATATTAATTTGAGAATGTACTAACTATTTTATTGTCGTTATATATATAAATCATCATTGTAATTTTTTTTAGGTATGCCACAGATTTTTTTTTCATTCTTTATGAATACCCATTGCCCATTGTCCTTTCGACCTTTCTACACCATGCCGTGTTTGGACAGATAGTACAGTAACTCATTTGATGTCTTACTTGGAGGTGGGGACATTGAAAGGTCCTAATGGCTAGAGGGGGGGTGAATAGCCTAATAAAATTTCTACAACAACACTTAACAAAGTGGTTAGACAATTATGAGGCGAAGCAAGTGTTGCGCTAGCCTACTTAAAATGCAAGCCACCTACCATAATTCTAGTTTAGATAGTGTCAATTCACACAATAGCAAAGACACTATTCTATGTTAGTGTGCTCTCAAAGACTAACTAAAGAGCCACACCAACCAAGCAAGCAAGCTCTCACAACTAGCTACACTAAAGAGCTTGTCAACTAGTTTGCGATAAAGTAAAGAGAGTGATTAGGATAGTTATACCGCCGTGTAGATGAATAAACCAATCAATCACGAAGATGAATAACAATGATGACCAATCACCTCGGAATCAATGATGAACACAATGATTTTTACCGAGGTTCACTTGCTTGCCGGCAAGCTAGTCCTCGTTGTGGCGATTCACTCACTTGGAGGTTCACGCGCTAATTGGCTTCACACGCCAAACCCTCAATAGGGTGCCGCACAACCAACACAAGATGAGGATCACACAAGCCACGAGCAATCCACTAGAGTACCTTTTGGCGCTCCGTCGGGGAAAGGTCAAGAACCCCTCACAATCACCACGATCGGAGCCGGAGACAATCACCACCTCCGCTCGACGATCCTCGCTGCTCCAAGCCGTCTAGGTGGCGGCAACCACTAAGAGTAACAAGCAAAATCCGCAGCGAACCACGATCACTAAGTGCCTCTAGATGCAATCACTCAAGCAATGCACTTGGATCACTCCCAATCTCACTATGATGATGAATCAATGATGTAGATGAGTGGGAGTCCTTTGGCTAGGCTCACAAGGTTGCTATGTCAATGAAAATGTGCAAGAGAGCTCCCTTGAGCTGGCCATGGGGCTATAAATAGAGCCCCAATCAAATAGAGCCGTTATACCCCTTCACTGGGCAAAACACGCTCTGACTGGACGCTCCGGTCATACTGACCGGACGCTGGCCCTCAGCGTCCGGTCGCCCGATGGACGTCATGCGTCACCAGCTTCAAACGCTGTTCGTCAGATTCCAACGGCTATGAAGCTGACCGGACGCTCCGATCAAAACTGACCGGACGCTCAAGCCCCAGCGTCCGGTCGTTTCCAGTAAGCTCCCCGAGGCATGTTTTTTCGACCGGACGCATCCGGTCCACCTTGACCGGACGTAGACCAGCGTCCGGTGCTCAACCCTACCCACTGTGCCGTCTGACAGCTCGACCAGATGCAGCCCTTCAGCGTCCGGTCGCTGAGTGACCCAGCGTCCAGTCAGTAGACCGACGCCAGCATCATTTCGACCAACTCCATTTCAATTCTAACTTCTTCACCCTTGCTCCAATGTGCCAACCACCAAGAATTTTGCATCCGGCGCAATAGAAAATAGACATTTCATTTTTCCAAAAGCGCCTTGTGCACATGTGTTAGCATATTTTCACAAATATTTTCAAGGGTGTTAGCACTCCACTAGATCCTAAATGCATATGCAATGAGTTAGAGCATCTAGTGGCACTTTGATAACCGCATTCCGATACGAGTTTCACCCCTCTTAATAGTACGGCTATCAAACCTAAATGTGATCACACTCTCTAAGTGTCTTGATCACTTAAAACAAAATAGCTCCTATGGTTTATACATTTGCCTTGAGCTTTTTGTTTTTCTCTTTCTTCATTTCAAGTTTAAGCCCTTGATCATCGCCATGCCATCACCATTGTCATGCTATGATCTTCATTAGCTTCTCTACTTGAAGTGTGCTACCTATGTCATGATCACTTGATAAACTAGGTTAGCACTTAGGGTTTCATCGATTCACCAAAACCAAACTAGAGCTTTCAGACATTGCAAAAACACACTTAGAAGTTGTACTTCCCTTGCACATGATTTCTAAAAACCACACATATATGCAATGCTACTTTGACAGGCCTTACATCATAGGCCCACTTTTTTGTCTGAGAGGCCCATTGCATTTATATTTTTCTAACATTGTGGATATTTACCATACATGGGATCGGGACAGCGAATATCTATATATATGCTCAGTTTGCACACCTAGGCTTTGGCTTGTGTGAGTTTATTTTAGGAGGTTCCCAAAGGTCTATCCAGTATAGCAAAACTTCATGTCCCAAACGATCCAAAAGACATTAGTTATATCTGGTGCGGGTGTGGTTTTGTGATAGTACTGCCAAGTGATGTGCTTTTGTGAAATTTAGAATATAAAGATAATAAGAGGGAGAAGTAACTAAAAACATTATGACAAATTCATTCCTTTAAGCAAGAAATGGGCAACTTTCTTTCGAATGATTAACACAAGCATGTGTCAATTTTTGTTCTAAAAGAATCATTGATAATGATAGGTGAAGAAATTATATCTAGATGACAAAGAATACATACTCAACCATTGCTTTGTACCTAAATAAAGAACAGATTTAATCGTTATTGTCAGTTAACTATCTGATGCGTCGGATGTGAGATGAGTGGCTGCTGTTGTTTCATGTTACAAGATTGTGGTTATGCTCAAGATTGTGGTTATGCTCAAGATTGAGTCTAGTAACTACCCATACATTGTTTTTTCAATCTGATAACCATTTCTGCTGGGCAGTTTGTCTTTCCCCCGACTCTGCCTCCGTCTCTAGGGTAAACCCTCCCGACGCTCACCTTCTCCTCCCACCTACTGCGTTGGCAGCCTAGCCCTCTGATCAAGCCGACGACAACCGCAACGAGTCATAGGACACCGACGAGGAATACCTGGCGGTGCTTGTGAAGGTCGTCCCTCAAAACGCGAAGCCCGGCGAGCTCTCCACGCCGAGGTCATCTCTGCCCGCAGTCTTAAGGTACCGCGGTGCTGCTCCGAGTTTGTCCGATTTTAATTTGGGTTTGCAAGTTGGCTCCTCTAGCCGCGTCCAATCTCTCCGTCCCTGCATCTATTGACTTCGTTGCGGTTTTCGCAGGTGGCGGCACAGGCTACGATGACTACCCATTATTCTCGGCCTCGCTTCGTAGGAGACTGAGGAGATCGGCTCCGGCGGGCTCAGCCCGAGGTTGAGTTTTTTTGTCCATACGTTATCATGAGGAAATTTTCTGCCTGCTAAACATTTTAAGACAACAGCAACAACAACCCACTATGGAGTTATGAGCCCAAGTGGAATTCAAATTTTTACATAATGCACAAAAATACAACAACAGACAGCTCAGCCTATTAAATAAGTTATAACCCACAAGTCTTACATGAATATTTGTGTTGCGTACGCACGCATGTTCTGGCTGAAAAGAAACAGCAACAAAACAAAAACTACATCCATTAGCTATCCATCTTGCGGTCTAGCCTGGTGACTGATGGTTAAACAGTCCCAGAGACAAAACCATGAGTCAAAAAATGTGAAATTGATTGTAATCTTTTGAAGGGCTTCATCGAGTTTATTGTTTCTTATATCGTATCATCAATCATCCATTGTGCAGAATATTTGTCATATGTAGTTTCTTATTAAATTGCATTTTTGTCATTTTTAGGGTCCTCTTGGGATGCTAAAATTTCCTCCCCCCCCCCCTCTCTCTCTCTCTCTCTCTCTCTCTCTCTATATATATATATATATATATATATATATATATATATATATATATAATGCAATGTATAGGGAGAGTATATTCAATGACAAAAATGCAATGTAATAAGAAACTACATATGATAAATATATAGGGAGAGTATATTCAGTAGTCAGCTACAAAATAAGTTATTCTGTAGCCACCTCCATTTATGATAATTTTATATACTAATTTACGATAATGCCAATACATATTTACGATAGTTGGATTATTATAACACATGGAGATATTTACCATAACGTTACAGTGAACTACTTAGTATGGAGTTACTCTAATCTCGTAAATTAACATAGTAATTATCATAACTCAAAATGGCTACAGAATAAGTTATTTTATAGCCAGCTACAGGGTAGTATATATATATATATATATATATATATATATATATATATATATATATATATATATATATATATATATATATATATATATATATATATACTCCCTCCGCCTGTTAGAGTCCAAAATTTGTCCCAAAACAAGTGCACCTGTATATATAAGACAAACTAACTTTACTTGTCTTTTTCTACTTTTCTCTCTTCTAATGTATAATGATTACACCTTTATAGGTCATATATGTAATTCTCACTAGCTTTGATCTCTTCACCTAAACTCTAAAATTCCACTTATTTCAGGACGGAGGGAGTATATGGCAGCTATGCTCCACCTCCTCGTGGAGGATTCGGTGCTGGATTCGAAAGGATTGTGATGCTGTACTGCGGACTTACAATATTCGGAAAGCTTCTGGCCCTGTTCGCTTGTCTTAAAATTCGGCTTGTTCGGCTTTTTTTTTTCAGCCAGAACGGTATTTTCCTCTCACAACAATTCAACTGAAACAGTATTTTAGTTTATTTTTTTAGTCAAATTCAGCCAAGTGAACGTAGTCTCTATGTTCCCGAGGGACCTACGGAGGTTATTCCCATGACTCGACTTTTGAAGTTGCTGAAAAATGTTTCTACATCACGGTAGGATAGTTTGTATAGCCGTATAAGAAGTTAGGAACATGCCAAGTTTTCCACCATACAAATGTAGGATCTGTGTGTTGTAATTGTAAGTTTTAGTGTGGCAAGTTCAAATTGTAACCTTTTTTCTTTTCTTTTCTTTGAAGCATGATAAGATTTTGCGATCCAGATATAGTGCAGATTATAGTTGAATCCTGAATGCTTGGATGGGAATGTTTACGTTTTCAATTTTGTTAGGTGGGGATCCTTAATGTTGTTATCCATATTATAACTTTCTTTGCTACACTCTCATCTCTCGATCGATGAAAAAGTAGGTGATAGGGGATGAGTTGCGGCTTCTAATGCTTTTTAAAATTATAAATTTTGTCAGGAGCATCTTTGCCGGTTCTGTGGCCCCATTTGATTAGACTTTTTGATATGCTTTGGCTTTCAAAAAGCAACAAGCTAACCAAAAAGGTCGTCTTGCCCCTAAAGCCTTCAACAAAAGCAGTTTTTTTGCTAGTGCAATTTTTACAGCATCCTCACCCCTACTTTCATTCAAGTTTTCGCGAAAATTACCCACTCGTCACTCGTTATGTATATTTTCCTCAATTCTTTTTCCCGTCCGCATGAAACCTTCCACGCAGTCACGCACAATAGTGTCATGGCGGCGGCGCTCCTCTCCAATTCTGGCGGCCCTATGGCCGGCGCCCGCAACCCCGGCCGGTGTGCCCATGGCCACCGCGTGTAAGATCCACCGAGCGCGAGCTTCGCCGGTCGATGGCCGGAGTTGAGGAAGAAGGCGAGGTGGCCACGCTGCGGGAGGCCTTGAGGCAGCAGGCGGAGAAGGCGACAGAGTGTATGGAGGTGGAGTAGTTCCGCCGGGTGGCCGAGGAGCGGATACAACACGATGAGGACACACTCTCTTTCCTCAAGGCCGTTGTCTTGCACCAGGAGACGGAGATCAGCTCGCTCAACCGTAGTCTGCTCGTCGACCTCCCCTGGGTGCGAAGGCTGGCCAAGAACGACATGGCGTCCAGGAGATCTGCTTGGGGCTCGACGTCGTCGTAGACAGACGTCGGCAAGAACAAGGTCGGCGACCGAAGGCCAGCGAGGACGGTGTCGGACATCCACCAGGTGATCAGTAGGGAGGAGTAGCTGTGGATGACATGTGGGGTCTGCTGATAAGTGAGAGAGGCTGACAGCAATTTTTTCAGAAACCACAACTGTTTAACCAAACGGCTTTCAGCTTTCTCGCAATCCACGACTCAAAGTATACCGGTGAAATTATAGTATTTCGAGAGAACCAAAGAAAACCTTAGATATGAAATTGCACTATAGTTTTGTAGCGATGTGTGCCCACCGCCCGTTCTTCTCTGTGATATATGATCACGCCTTTGCCTTTCCATGAGTCCATCAGCTATTTCTATTGCTAGACCTGCCTGGTTTATGATCACCCCCGAACAAAATGAGCGGCCTGTTCGTTTGACTGTGGTTTGTCGTAAACGATCGTAAATTTTCAGCCGGAACAGTATTTTTCTTTCACACAAACTAGCCAGCAGCACTTCTTCACGAACCAGCAACGATACGAACCAGCCAACCGAATAGGCTGGAGATCGGCAGATTCTCTTCATGCAAATTTGAAACACCTTCCGCGAGAACAATAACAGAAAACCATCGTATAAATATTGTCGAGTTACAGTTTGAACTTCCCACGAAAACTTACAACTTACAAGCAAATGTACACGCGATAAACAACTCGAGGAACATACAGCCCCGTGCACACCGATCGCACCAGCACGAGAAGAAAATAAGTCAGGATGGGGAACCGCTCACCGTCTCTTGTTCCTGCTCCCGAGCAGCAGCGAGATGTAGAAGAGGATGCGGAAGAGGAACCCCCAGGCGACGGTGATCCAGAGGCAGTCCCACTTGGTGAGGTCCGTCACGGCCTGCTGCCGTAGGAAGTCTGGCCCCGTCGTGATGCACGTGTTCGTGCCGATGTCCACGCCCAGCGACTGGCTCATGGCGCGCAGCACCCGCACCTTGAGCACCGCCGGCAGCGCCGCCAGCGGCGTGTTGTCGAACATCTGCACGCCCCGCACGAAGCACCGCATCGGGTCGCTGAACTCGTTCTGCATCACCGCCTCGTACGGATACTTGACCAGCGACAGGTAGTGGAACCACAGCCAGTACCGCGGGATGCGGTCCCGGTTGATGAAGAAGCCGCTGAAGAGGAGGAAGTAGGCCAGCGTCGACACCACCACGGGGAAACCCAGCATCACGTTCGTCACCACGCCGGAGAGGAACGTCGCGAACCCGGAGCCGGCCCAGAAGGAGGCCAGCACGATGGCCACGAAGAAGAAGAAGCCGTCGGCGCCGCCGGCCAGGCCCACGGCGAAGAACGTGGTGAGCGCGAACGCGAAGGAGAGCACGATCAGCGACGGGAAGCCGACGATGGTGTGGGAGAGCACGTACGAGGACCGCCGGTACGCGTTGTAGGCCGTCTCCCGGAGGAAGATGTAGCGCTCGTTGAGGAACACGGGGAGCGAGTCGGAGCAGGTGTAGAACATGGTGGACATGGCGATGGCGAAGAAGCCCAGGCGCTCCTCGACTCCCTTGGGGGAGTCGTCCAGGCGCCAGAAGATGGTCGCCAGGATGAACCCCGTCACCATCACGGCCGCTAGGCGGATGATGAAGATCTCCGGCGTGCGCTTCGTGCTGAGGAACGCGCGACGGGTGAGCACGCCCATCTCCACCCAGAACGGGTTCGCGAACTTCGACACCGGGGCCGCCAACTCCCCGGGCGAATGCACCGACACGGATCCGTCGCTCGCGCCGGACACGAGCTTCCCGCGAGAGATGCTGGCGCTGATGGCCTCCTTCAGGGACAGCGACGGCTTCTCGACGAGCCCATCGTGGTGCTTCGCCTTGGGAGCCATGCGCGTCTGCCATTTCTTGTTGTGCTCCACGAGGTCCCTGGCCCCGTCCGGCATGGTCTCCAGCTCCCTGATGAGGTCAAGCGCGAACTCCGTCGGGTTCTCGTTGCCAGGGATGGGCTTGCCGAAGTCGTTGAAGAAGGACGGCAGCGCGCGTGGCGTGCCGTAGTACACCGTCTGGCCGCGGGAGAGGAACAGGAGGCGGTCGAGGAGGCCGAGGATGCGGTAGCTCGGCTGGTGGATGGACATGACCACCACGCTGCCGCTCTGCGCGATGCGCTGCAGCACCTTGACCACCATGAACGCGCTGGTGGAGTCGAGCCCGGAGGTGGGCTCGTCAAGGAACAGGACGATGGGATCGTGGATGATGTCCATGCCGATGGACACGCGGCGGCGCTCCCCGCCGGACACGCCGCGGTGGCCCTCGTCGCCGATGATGGTGTTGGCCGCGTTGCGCAGGCCGAGCTGGTCGATGAGCGCCTGCACGCGCTTCCTCTTCTCCTTGGTTGGCAGAGAGCGGGGCAAGCGGAACTCGGCGGCGAACATGAGCGTCTCCTCCACGGTGAGCATCGGGTACAGGAGGTCGTCCTGCATGACGTACGCGGAGACGACCTTGAGCAGGTTGCTGTCGAGCGACTCGCCGTTGAGCGTGACGGAGCCGTGGAGACTCTCCTTGACGATGCGGTTGGCGAGCGCGTCGATGAGCGTGCTCTTGCCGGAGCCGCTGGCGCCGAGCACCGCCATGATCTCGCCCTCCCGTGCCTCGCCGGATATGTTATCCAGCAGCGTCTTCATCCGGGGCACCTCGGGCTCGGCCGGCTCCCCACCCCCGCGGTAGAACGGCAGCGCCGGCAGGCACGTTCCCTTCTTCCGCTGCTTGATGCTGTACGTGAGGTCCGTGAACTTGAGCACGAACGGCAGGAGCGGCCCGTCGCTGCCGCGGTCGCCGCCGCCGCGCATGCGCTCGCTCAGGTCGCTGCCTGTGGAGCCCGGCACGGAGCCGCCCAGCTCGATGGTGTAGTGCGAGTGCGTGGGCGAGGACGTGGGCGACGAGGCGTCGCTGCGCGCCTCGTTGACGCGCTTCAGCAGCTGCGCGAGCGTGAACGACGACTGCTTCGCGGGCGGCGACGGCTGCGGCTGCATGAGCAGGCCGCTGTGGTGCGGCTGGTGGTGGTGCATGTGCAGGAGGCCGTTGCGCGGGATGTCCCCGGCCTCCTCCATCGGCGACGACCTCCGGTCAAAGAACGGCAGCTTGTCGACGAACCGCGACATGGCGCCGCGCGCGCTCAATATATACGTGCTCCTCCCCTCCCCCTCACCGCCGGCGGGCACCCCACCTCGCTGCCTACCGCGGCGAGCGAGAAAGAGAGAGATAGAGAGGCAGGTTCTCGATCGGCGTTGGCCTGGACTCTGAGGATCACACTGCTAGTAAGTAACCATTCTTATAGCTCCTCACTGGAGCAGTCAAAAGCGGCGCTAGGTTGGCGAAGGGAGATTGGCTGCCCGCGGCCCCGCTCTGGGTTTTTTTCTTGCTGTTAGTTGGAATCGGTTAAGTTGCCGCGGCCATGGATGTGAGGAACCAAGGAGGAGACGGAGGGCTTAGCTTGGGTTTAGGAGAGGGGGTCAAGGCGGTGGGTACGGTGGGTGGAGCTCCTCCCTTCGCCCTCAGCGTGCCTGCCTGCGTGCGCGCAGGTTTTGGCGCGCGAGGTGGTTAAGCGTCCCTCGCCCAAAGTTCACCAAATGGGCAGCTAACAACGGCGTAGCAGAGCACCGGGCTATGCGCAAAAGTATGCGAAAGAACGCATGGAGGGTTGGGGGAATGGTGTGAGGTGTTGGCCAAAGTCAATAAATGTCGTAGGGGCAAAACAAATTGTAATCACTCGCTTTTGGAGCAGCACATCATTAGGTTATTAGATTGTTCAATGCACCTTTTAATCAGGATTAATTGTTAAATAATTCATCATTATATATAGACAGGATTGTTTCAGTTGCGCTAACTTGGTTCTGTAGCTGGGGACATGCTTGTACTTGTACCACATGATATTCGGCTATTTTGCACATGAATTAGTGACTACCATTATATGTTACTTATATGTGACGTGCACCTTAATAACTATCCAAAGTTTACGGAATTTTGAAATTGACTCGCTTATCCCTTTAAGCAACGTTGTTAGGTCTTAGGTGCGAGCTGCCTTGCATGTCGCGTCGATGACTTGTTTAACCTAGCACACCACACGTATGGGCTGCCGGCTGCCGCTTTCGTTGGAAATCGCGGTCCGCCAAGTTTGCACGTCTGGTTTCTTGTTGCAGCGGTGGAGGAGCGCGCGGTCACGCGGCATGTTTGATACGTGGGCTGGGGGACGGAGGCGCGGAGCCTGAGGTGGTGAACAAATCACCATCTACCTATCCGTATCTCAACGCCCTAGGTCTTACCAGCAGCAGTATACGCTGTTTGGTCAGACACTGACAAAATAGGTCGCTTTTAGCCTTCTCTCACGGCCGATGCACGCAGAAAAATTCAGACTTTCAGTACGCAGGTAAAAAAAAATGCAGTTTCGGATGAAAGATAAAATGGGATGGAATCAAATGCATGCAGCTTTATTGGATGCTTTTGGAACATCCTCTGACCAACACTAGCTCCTCGTGAAAAGAGTGGTCCGACCAACACTTATTCTAACCAAGTCAACCATAAGTTGACCAGCACTATCTACTTTGCGGGTTTCAAGAGCTCTTTTAATTCAGAGTCTTCCTCGCACCAGTTTCGGTGAGAAGTTTTATGACAGAGTTACCAAGACTGTTAAGCTTTTATTATGTTGATGACTGTGATATAACAAGTTTTATCTAGATGAAACTATATGAAACTTTCTCTATATCTCTCTCCAAAATTAATCTGTCAAGCCATTAAATTTACTGATGTATCAAAATATTAAATATAAATAAAATTCAAGAAAAACTAGCCTCAATAGCTAAAGGAAACACTAGGATTTTCAGATGAGGTACTGCTCAAAGCTTCTAGCATAGTATAAGTAATAACGCAGTGAACATGGGAAATAAACGTATGTGTGGTTTCAGACATCTTCAAGATTTTAGTTTTTGATCAATTTCTCGGTGGCACGGTAATGGTACTAGTTTAAAGTTTAACAAAAAAAAATGTATGACCATTTCATGTTTTGGTCCACCAGGCCTGTTTGTTTGCCTGGCCCAGCTCGGAGTCAGTCCCGCACGGGAGTTAAAGCAGCACGGGCTAGGCCGAGAAACGAAATACTACGTTTTTTTCAGCTCGGCTCGATCCAGCGTAGGAAGCTTGCCTTCCGTCACCTCCCAGCGCTTTGCGCGTTCTCACCTCCCGCCCGCAGCGAGGCCAAGGCCGCCGCCGCTCGTGCTCGCCGTTCGCTGTTCGCGCTCGCCGCCGAGGCCCAGGCCGCCGCCGCCGCGCTCGACGTTCGTGGTCGCCGCCGAGACCAAGGCCGCCGCCACCAGCCCTTTCCCACTTCCCGCCGGAGCGCTACTCCTCCTCTTCCGCCGCTCCATCACCGCCTCCCAATCCCATGGGCGACCCGCACCTCCTCTCCTCCGCCCACCCCACCGCTTCCGCCGCCGCCGCCGCCTCCTCCTCCTCGGCTCGAGAACACCCTGGCCCCATCGACGAGGACCTCGCCGCGCCCGATCCTTCCCCGTCCGTCGCCAAACGTCCTAGGGTTGCGGCGGAGCCGCCCGCCTCCGGCGGCTGCGTTCCGTACGTCGAGGCGGATGTACGAGCTCTTGTATCGATGGCAGGAGGAATTTACCCGCTGGCGCGGGCAGAGGCGCTCCGTGGACTCACCGCGGTCCTCGAGAAGGTCGACCCCAGCAGCCGTGCCAGCGTAGCGATCACGGAGTGCTCCTACCAATGCGCGGTGGTGCTCATGAGGGACGACGACAACGGCGTCAGGTTAGCCGTCGTGCGATTGGTGAGGTTTTGTCGTTTCGTTAATATTTTGTTGCACTTGGATGCATCGGTGAGGTTAATTAGTTGGCATAAATCTGAGATACTGAGGAAATTTCCTGCCCCCCATGGATAGGTAGACGCGTGTGCTCGAAATTTTTCAGCGAGATTGGATTTCGATGCTGATGGCTATGGTGACCTGATGGACATGATTTTCCTACAGGTATGGTTCGCACACTTTATGCTGCAGTTGGTATTACAGGTTTACAGTACAGTAGAATTGAATGGCCGTAAAAATAAGCACTCTAATAAGCATGCATTTACATGGTTTCGTGTTCCAACAGCATTTGATGTTTTTGTATTTGCTTATACCCCCTCCGTCCTACAAAGAAAGACATTGAGCCTGTTCGCTTGGTGGTTTCTGGGCTGATAAGCCTGGCTGCTGCTGGTTTGTTGTGAGAGGAAAACAGCTGATAAGCCAGGTTGAAACCAATAAGCGAACATGCTGATTATAAGGTTTATAGCACAAATTAAGGATGAAGCAAAATGACTTGGATACCCCTCAAAAGTACCGGTGGACAATGATAGACAGTGCTGAACAGTGTCAAACAGTCTACAATGTCTTTCTCTGTGGGAGAAATTTTAAGTGCCTCTCTTTATGAGACTGATGGAGTAAGACATATTTCCCACTGCTTACCATTAGATTCATATCAGCAGAGATCCTTTTGATTGATAGTATAAGGTGAAAGTGTTGATCCTGAAATAATGTTTAATATCGAAGTACTTTCTTTTATAGTGTTAAAATAAACTTTTATAATTTTTCTTAACAAAATATACAAACATTTCATCTGTAAATAGCATGCTTTGTTTCATTGTAATGCTTATGCTTCCTCTTTCTTCTCTACTCAGCTAAGCTCCATGGCTAGGGACATGTGCACACAAGTGAGAATGGAAGCATTCGCTGCCCTAGGTAAAATGCAACGAGTTTCTGAGGGTGTTCTGCTGCAGTCGCTGTATAAGAAAGTCATAAAAACTGACAGTATGGATGTTTCTATCATCAACGGGCAAAAATTACCTCCTAAACTAAAAATTCCCTGTGCTGCTGGGATTTTTTCCCATGGAATTGAAGATGAGTTTTACCAGGTTCTGTCATTCTCAGTATCGTTTCCACTAAAATTGCAATATTTTTTATTTTATTTTATTGATATTTTTATTTTATTTTATTGTTGTTTCCACATTACAGGTGAGAAGAACTGCTTGCAAATCATTAGGAGCACTGGCAAAGTTTTCTACTCAGTACACTGAGAAGGCCTTGGATTTGTTGATGGACATGATGAATGATGATTCGGAAGCAGTTAGGCTGCAGACTTTGGAAGCACTATTTCATATGGCAACATATGGATGTTTGAGTGTGCAGGAGAAGCACATGCATATGGTATTACCTATGAACATAGTTTGCCAAGTAATCAGCATATATTAATTAATTGGCCATTCCTTAGGTACCACATGCCACATGTTAGTCCTATGCCACTCTTTTTAATTCATAGCTAGTTATTTTTCTTACTCTGTTTATAAGATATGCCTTGTAATGATACCACAGGTTGTTGGATAGAATGGAGATTTTTTTTTTCTCGAATGTGCGGGAGAGCTGCGTATCAGGATATATTTTTTTATATCCTCAGCTTATCGCACAGCTTATTATTCTGAAATATTTTGTTGCAATTGTAGGAAAATCTTTTGTAGCCACTAGCCAGAGTTCCTCAAGCCAGTACCAGTGTATTGAAGAAAGAGTACTGACACAGATATTATTCAGAGGAATCTTAGCTGATAGTGATCTGCACCGTTGAATGTGTGGTTTTCAAGGGAACAATATGGAACAACATTCGACCATAAACATATATGCAACGATAATGGACTTGGCCAGAATCTGAAACATTCATGAAAATATAATTTTGGGTCAAAACAGCTCAGTTTTGTAGTTCCTAAAGTGGTGGGTCCATGTTTTTCGATTCTTGTGCATTTTACTGTCACAAAGCAACCTTAGCTCCAGCTTTTAAGTAAAAGAGAAGCATGCATAATCAAAAGATCAAGCAGGTTCAAGTCCTGTTTTTGTTGAAAGTCCTCTCTCTGGAGTCTGAATGACTTATAATTGGATTTGTACCTGCTTAATTGGATCTTCCAAATAATCTAGACATATCTTTGCTATTGATCTTGCTAAATGCTAGTAAAATTCTCCAACCTTATGTATGTAATTGTTTTTGTAGTTTCTTGGATTGCTGGTTGATGCCAATGCCTTAATTCGAGATGCAGCACTCAAGATCCTTGGGTTAGTCAACATGCCAAAACTTCAAATATTCAAATCTGCAGTTGATGGTCTTATTACAAGTTTGGAGAAATATCCAGAGGTATCTTAGTGCCACATCTTTGCTGAAAAACAATCATCACAGTTTTCAAGATCTCTTAAATTTATTATGGGTCAGCAACTCAGCATGTAATATATTCACTCTTTCATGGTTTAACTGGATGTATTTATTTCATGCAGGAACAGGATATATATGGTATTCTATTTTCCATTGGTAAGAATCATGGGAGCTTTTCAGCTAACATAGCTAAACATTTGGCCAAAGAGGTATTCTGAATCTCCAACTTCCAGTGTATTTACATGCATGCAGCATGCCATCTGAGAATAATGCTGCTAAGTTGTACCTTTCTCTATACTTCAATTTGCTATGTCATTCAGTAACCACTGTCTAGTTAGATGCACCAATATCTGTGTTTGGTATCTTCAATTTCCTCCATCATATCTTTTGCATTCTTTTCTAAGGTCTGTTTTCTAATGTTATTTTATCTGCATATCATAGATCACTATGGCATCTGATGGAGAGCTTATCTTGGACAAACCAAGGGTCAAAGCATTGTTAATAGTGTCTATTTCAGCACCTTTTTCTGATGATAAGCACAAGAAGCTGAACATACCTTCGATTATCTTCTCACATGCAATTCCCCTACTGGAGAAGGTCTCGTGTGCACTAGGAGGAGAGGTTAATCAGGATTCACTCTTATCTTACTTGTGTCATAAAGGTGGAATGCCATTCTGGGAAAACAGATCAGTATCTGCAGAGTTTGGAGAGTCTGAAAGCTGCAATGTTGAAAAAGTGGAAATTGGCGCCCATGTAGAAAATACTGCAAAGGAAACCAAGTGTCTAGATGAAGTTCTGGTAATGCAATCCATGAAATCCATACTAGAAATAGTTGAAGGAGCCTGGACTATGAGAATGCCGTGCAATGTTTGTGAAGTCCGGTCTATTTTGAGGTACTAATGACTTCTTTTCCTTTTGCACACAACCAAACCATTCTATATTAGTACTCGAGTGCATATCCAGTATTACAGTTTAGTCCCAAATTTTGCATGATGGTCGATGATAGCATGCTATATCCATCCATATTTTTTGTTCAATTTTTTATGCACTTGGGGCCTTGTGTTGGTAAACACTGCAACCCAAGGTAACATTGGATATATTCTCTATATAGTCTATCTTGTGAAATATCTTTTGAGTTCAGTTTTTCTTGATTGTAGAACATGCAAAGAAGAGCTAAGATTATTGGCAGAAAATTCTTCTGGATCAATTGGTGCATTCTTGAGCTTTCTGAGTGAGTATCTTGATGCGATATTGTTCATTGTTGAAATATGGCAGTTGATTCAGTTGGACAATCCTTATACTTTTGGCCTAACGTCACTTGATATTTTACTGGAGAAGTTGGATATGTCTGTAAGAAGGATGGAATACTGTTATGTTGGATTAAATAGAGTATTGGAGGTCCAAGTGTTGGAGCTTTCTTTGATAGCTCATTTATTTAGACTGTCAAAGATTGCAGTTTGTTCCAAGGTAGTTCTGGGTAAGTTGCTTTGGGTAATTAATCGCTTAGAGGATCTGTGTGCTGATGGGTCCTGTGAACTGTCTGACTTCAGTAGAGAAATTAAGAAGGCCTGTGATACCAGCCCTACTGGCGATAATCTGATTGGCAGCATTAACAATTTGTTTCAACTCTTCCGTCTAAAACCAACAACAGACTTTGGAATGCTTAAAGTGATAAATGCAGTGTTGCGAGTCTGTGATAACAATTCTGAAAACCCATTACAATACATTTGTGGATTACCAGTGGGCATCAGCTTTAAAATATCTCTGTGGAACGTATCTAGTCATCATAGATTGTGGCTCCGCATGACTATTGGTGAATCTATGCAACATACCTTCCTAGAGTTTTCTGGTTTTGGAGGCAATGATGAGGTGAAGAGTGGCTCTATGGTTGCTCCTCTGTATGCTACTCCAAAGGCATGTTCATTTGTGCTTCAGGTATGTCTGGTAATGGAATGTCCATCTGCAGGGATCAGCACCCACCAGGGAGGACATGGAGGACCGAGTGATTGTGTGGTTCAACTCTCTGATGAACTGAATGTTTATTTTGTTAGTGTTAGCCAATGGTGATGATTAAAATAAGCGATCATATGCTCTCTATGCTCATCGTCTTACAGGCACTTGCTTGAGTGGACATTCTTGATCCAGGTCTCTTCTGAGGAAAAAGGTTCAGTTGTGCTGACATTTTTGTAGCTATAGCAAAAGCCTCTTCTGAGGACAAGGGTTCAGTTGTGCTGAGATTTCTGTAGCTATAGCAAAAGGAAAGCAAATGGGCTGCATGTTCCATGACCGCATAGTGTGGAGGTGCAAGTGGTTTGTAACCTGGTTGAAGCACTTACAGAAGGAAGGTGAAGCTGACGAAGTGACGATGGAGAAGGTGGAGCGTGGGGGCGATGGAGAAGGTGCAGTGTGGGGGTGAAGCTGACGATGCAGAAGGTGCAGCGGACCATGCTGCGCGGGTCGTGGTCGGATGTAGGGTGTTTTTTTTTTGACCAATTTGTGTGGCCTTGGCCTGCGGTGAGGATTCTAGGATGAGAAACTGCTGGATCAGAAATTCGGAATTCTACACTACAGCTCATGATATATGGAATGCAATTTAGTTATTAGGTTTTAATTTGTGCAGTTTACTGATGATCAGGTCCAGTTTATGATATATGGAATGTAATTTAGTTATTAGGTTTTAATTTGTGCAGTTTACTCATGATCAGGTCCAGATTATTAAGATATCGGATCATGGCCATGGGAACTTTTTTGTGGTCGATCTATTGATCGGTTGATTGTTGGTTTACAACTAAATAATTGTAGTCAAATTTCGTTGTGCTGAAACAAATTCCCATTTTCCTTATCAATCATCCCCGTCCAACCCTTATCCCCTAACTGCATCGCCTTAATCAATCATCCCCGTCCAACCCTTATCCCCTGACTGCATCGCCCTAATCAATCATCCCCGTCCAACCCTTATCCCCTGACTGCAGTAAAGCGTTATAAAAAATTTTTGGAGGCCAACACTATAAATAGACACGCACGAATTATGATTCAATTCGAAACGTGGGATTAGATTGACTGAAAAGAACACTTTAGAGAGAATTTTGGCTATCCCATTTTCCATGCTCGATCGTAGGATTTTTTTTTAGAGAGACAGAACGATCGTAGGATTATGCATGTGGAAGTCCACCCACGAAGGAATCATCTCATCTCAAACATGAAACAAACAAAGCCAATTCTTCGATATCTCTGTTTTGCCTGTTCGGTGGCATTTAATTGCAGTTGGCTGCTGCTGTTTAAACAGTGCTGCATGAGGGAGATTTCACAAAACCGGCGAAGGACTGACACTGGCAGTGTTTGATTGAGCTTCACATGCTCCTTGCTAGACTAGCTGGGGTGTGGGGAAGCGGAAGCTGGAGAAGTTAAAAAAAATGTTCTATCGGTTTCTATTCTAGTACAGTTGTTTTTGGGAGAGAAGCTTAGTGCACAGTGACGTGAGCAGTGAAGATCCAACAAACGGGTCTGTCAAGATGGGAAAAAATCAATGAGAACGATCCCCGTAGAAGTAGAACGGCCGTGATTCACAAGACGTGTTCATGCGCATGAGCTTCAGCTGAGACGAAGAGGCGCGTTTCGCTTCTCATCGGCGCCGTCCTCCACGGCCATCCCCCATCCTATTTCACTTTCCCTAAACCTTCAGTTCCTGGACAACATTACCTTCACCGGCGGCCATCAGGCTCTGCTGCTCGAGCACGACTTCTTTCGTATGCATGGCGGAATAA